>NC_092500.1:28860085-29163931 GCF_047511675.1 Marmota flaviventris | reverse complement strand
TTATTTTCAAACTATAAAAACAGTTATAAACAGTTTTAAAACTGATACATTAGATCTAACAACTCTATTGACTTAATTTCTGTCTCTTTGCTGTTAATTTTGCTAATGGGGTCTTTAGAAAATGTTTTCTAAAACGAAAATTCTCATTCTTAATTTGATTCAAAGAAAAAAAAACTGTTTTTTTTTAATTTGTTTTTTATCATGGGCCATGACATTTAGATCCAGTTGTTATTCAAACTTAAAAATATCCCTGCAAAATGATCTCAGTTGAAGAACAGTTTTAATTAATTTGCAACAGTTTGGCTGAACCCTGCACCAGCCACCTCTTGACCAAGTCACCTTACCCTACTGTGAGGTGCTATTACAAAAGCAAGATCATAAAGCGATTTGCTACCGGCAAAGCAAGGAACATTTGAGAACTACGTGGGTGGAAAGAGCTTCTCTTAGTGGTTACATAAGATGACAAAGATCAGAAGAAGCTCATTTAGACCTGATGGCAGCTCTTATTTATTAAAATCTAATTTTCAAAAGCATCTCTTATATAGAGCTGTCCAGTTGCCTCCTTTTTGGTATATTTCATTTATACATCTAACCATATCCCCTTCAAATTATGTACATCTCATGAAACTCTAGACCCTCTTTACTTTGACACCTTGGTACCTTCTTTTCCTTGTAATATGTAGCTACTGCTACTGATTCCTTTCCATCTGTGTCATTTATTAAAATACTTAAGGACATAACTGCATAAAATATTAGGCTTTATCATAAAGGTGTGCCCTTTCAAATTTAAGAATGAAGAATCTGTTGATTATCTTAGTATTTTACCTAAACTTTGAGTAAACTAAGACCATATGGCGTTCTGCCAGATATAATACCAGAAGATTAGAGAATCATTCCCTGATACATTTAATAAAATGTATTGATTGCATATTTAATAAGTTGAATAGGTCAGACCCAGGCTGATGTTAGCCCATAAAATGAATACAATATTCAGATATATGTCTTACCTGTGGGATGCTTTATATTTGTTGATGATTATTTTAGTGTATGAAATGAAAGATAATGAGAGTGCAACGATGGTGATGCTCCAATGGAAGATATTTAAATATACTATTATCTCATAAACACTAAAACATTATGTTTACAACCCAACTTCTCAAAATACCAGACACATCCTTTCTTCAACTACTAAAATTGAATGCTAGAGGGTTACATTTAAATCCAATTAAAAGAGATAAATTATAAGATTAAAAAGGAGATATAAGTTGATTTCTTTTTTTTTAGAGAGAGAGAGAATATTTTTTAATATTTATTTTTCAGTTTTCGGTGGACACGTCTTTATTTTATTTTTATGTGGCGCTGAGGTTTGAACCCAGCACCCCACGCATGCCAGGCGAGCACATTACTGCTTGAGCCACATCCCCAGTCCCGATATAAGTTGATTTCTTCATGTTCTTTAGTTTCAATAATGTGTCCTCAAAATTTTTTTTAAAAATCAATATTTTCAGCTACCTTATTTCTCAATAAAACTCAAATTGTATAAGTATTCTGAACTAAAACATCTTTTGAGAAAGTTTGAATATTTATTTCTAAAAAAACTTTTCACATAGCCTAAATTTAGGAATAGAAATTATTGAAATTAGGAATAATTAGAACCTTGTATGAGTTTCTGAATGGAAGTCCCATTCTAATGTAATTGATAGATCTCTCACAAATCTCTAAACTAGGTATGTGTCTCATGAAAATACCACCTCCAGTCTATCCATACAAGTTAATTTATCAAGATTAATGAGCACAGAAAATCAGTAGGAGAATTTCTATTTAACTAAGGGGAATCAACATAATTTTTGTGGTCCTATTGAAAAGGCCTGGACATTCAAGTATATTCAGAAGGTCTTGGAATTTCATGGCTCTATAGATCCTTCTTATCCTCTACTTCTTCATCTTCAAATCTTAAGTAACTATGACAAAAAAATAAAAATAAAAGCATTTCTAGTCTTTTGTTACTTCTAAGTCCTTATATCCACAAACTCTAATTTTTCACCACAAACTGTTCAAAGTGTTTTCCATGATTCTTCTTCTTCTTTTTTTTTTTTTTTTTTGGTGTGGTGGTTATTTTTCTACTTAGTTAATAAAATGTATTGATTGCATACTCAGTAAGTTATACAGGACAGTAGAATTCATCTTGACCCATCATGCATAAACAGAGTATAACATCTCATTCTTCTGGTTATAAGTAGTGTAGAATTACACCAGTCATGTAATCATATATGCACATAGGGTAATAATGTCTGATTCATTCTACTATCCTGCCTACCCCCATATACCATCACTTCCCTTCAATCCCCTCTTTCTAATCCAAAGTATCTCTAGTCTTCCCTGACATCACCTCCCCTTATTGTGAATTAGTATCTACATATCAAAGAAAATGTTCAGATTTTGATTCTTTGATATTTTTTTATTTCACTTAGCATGATATTCTCCAGCTCCATTGATTCTTGATTCTTAAATGTGAATCATTAAGACAAAATTTCCCAAACAATGGGAAAGGCTATTACCATACTAAGACATAAGTGCCTCTTTTTTAAATACCCATATGTGCTTTTGTAGATAATTCATCCTTATTAAGGTGAACTAACCAATAAGGTATAAGAGTGACAATAAAGATTACCTTTGAAACATCACTCATTACTTTGAATAGTCCTTGGGACACCAATATTCCATTTGGCCCAACAAATGAGACAATTCTTGAAGATATTCTCCAATATCTTGAAATAGTTAATGTAGAACAAAACACATAATTCTTACAAAATAATTTAGCCTACTTTCTTCAATAAATTCAGTACACACACACACACACACACACACACACACGTAGAGTTGTATAGAGTTGTATGAAAGTGTACAGAGTTTGACCTGTATTTGCTTTGGGATAACAGAGTCTCAACCACCAAAATAATTCTCCCATTTGAAAACTTCATTACCATCTAACCAGATTCCCTATTAACTATGATGATCCATGACTACAATAAGGAGAGTTCTCTGCCCCAAAACAACTGAGCAAGATTCATTCTCTCAGAGGTAGCTCTGTGGTGGTGAGAGACCAAAGAGGTTTATTCTATTGGATGGGAGGTTGACAATAATACCACCCTGGCAGGGTGCTATGGCCATATTCCAGAAGTAAAATTGGACTGCAAGGTATATTGATTAAAGCATGACTACATAGAGTATTGATAGCTCTATGTCAAACCTGTGAGCTTCTATTTTCCGAAGTGTCTAGTTCACTGTTATATGCATACTAGGTTGTAGATAGTGGTGACTGAGATTGGGGATCCCTGATTGTTTCATTACTGTGATGCACCTGCTTCTTGGGAACATTTCTGCGCAAGGGTACAGGATGCTCAGTTACTATGGTAATGCCCAGCCCAAAGAAGCTCTGTGCAAGTCTTACCAGTTTTGACCTTTATCTCAGGCATATAACTCCAGGGATAGAGGAATTCTGAGCATGACAGGACAACCACAATGTTTCACCAGCACTGCTACTTCCAAGCCTGTCTACTTAACAGTACCTTTTTACAATGGGCTTCCTGAGTGCTGCAGGAAGCTCCAAGCATTGCAACAGTGAATGAGGTACAAGAATGTTTCTAATCCTGTAACTTTCTAGTGCACAAAGAACTATGCCTCTAAATACTTTAACTTCTTGATTATGAGACTGTATAAATAAACTTGCTGTACCAGCTCTTCAGTCACTGGTTCTCCATCAGGGTGCAGTGTTCCACCTGATTCCAGCTTTTTCTCAATATCTTTGTGTGTGTTTTTCTTAATTTCCCATCACCCTTCTCCAGTTTCTCAGGTTCAACCATGCAGGTCGTGGCAGTTTTAACATTTAACATTTATTAATGCAGCCTCAGGAAGCCTATTGTCTAAAGTTACCATGAAGTGGGCAGGCTCCTAAAGAGCAGTGCTGGTGAAATATTGTGGTTGTCTTGTCAGGCTCAGAATTCCTCTAACCCCCAGAGCTTTGTGCCTGAGATCAAGGTTGAAAATGATAAGACTTGCACAAAGCCTCCTTGGGTGGAGTGTCACTATAGCAACTGGGTATCCTATACCCTTGCACAGAAATATTTCCAGGCAGCTAGGCACCACAGCCATGAAACAATAAGGGACCCCCAAATCTCAGTCACCACTTTCCTTATTATGTCACTTTTTAAGTCAGTTTTTATATTGTTGTGAACAAAGTACTTGAAAAGAGCAACTTTAAATGATGAAAAATTGATTTTTGACTCACAGTCTTGGAGGTTCAGTTCATGGACAGTCAACTCCATAGACCTTGGCCCAAGATGAACCAGAACATCATGGCAGAAGGGTGTGTTGGAGAAAAAGAATTCAAAACATGGCAACCAGGAAGCAGACCGAGAGCTCCAGTCACTAAATACAAAACATAAAGTAAAAAGACATACCCCAAGTGACCTACTTCTTTGAGCCACACCCTACATGGCTATAGATACTACCCAGTTGATTCATAGCAGTAGATTCATTCACTGATTATGTTAAAACACTCATCACGTGATCAATTCACCTCTTACATATTTTGCATTGTCTCTGACACATGAACGTTTTTTTGGCGGGGGATACCGATGATTGAACTCAGGGTCACTCAACCACTGAGCCACCTCCCCATCCCTATTTTGTATTTGATATAGAGACAGGGTCTCACTGAGTTGCTTAGTGCCTCGCCATTGCTAAGGCTGGCTTTGAACTCCTGATTTTCCTGTCCCAGCCTCCTGAGCCACAGGAATTACAGACATGCACCACCAGGCATACATGAATTTTTGAGAGTACCTCACATCTAAACAATACTATTCTATCCCTGGCCTCCCTAAAGGGCACGACTACCTCTCAGTTCAAAATACATTTAGTCCATTTTCAGGAGTCCCCATAGTCTTATCACTTCTAGTATTACCCAAAAGTTGAAGTCTAAAATCTGATCTGAGATTGAAACAAACTGATGGATGTCAGCCCCTATAAAGATGAAAAGCTAGTAACATAAATACAATATACAATGACATAGAGTAAACATAAATACAATATACAATGACATAGAGTAAACATTTTCACTCTAAAAGAGAAAAACAGGCAAAGAAAGAAGGGATGAGACCAAAGCAAGACAGAAATCCACTGGGCAAACAAGCCCTGTAGCTCCATGTCCTGTATCTAGAGTGCATGGCACCATGATGCTCTCTACAAAGGGTTTGTGAAGCTCCACTCCTAAGAACTTGATGATTTCAGCTCCCATTGCCTCTATCTTGGTTTGTTTCTGCTTGATTTCTATAGTTCTCCTTGGCAGATGTTTCACATTACTAGCATCTCTTAATCTTGGGGGTTTTCACTCACTACAACTTCAGTTTCTTTCTAACATCTTCAAACATTACTCTCTCGGGGGCTGCCTGCACATTCCAACTCTGTTACACTTTGATTGGGCTTCTAGGTCTTTCTTTAAAATCTTGGTGTAAGACTCCATGACCGCCTTCCTCCAGTATTCTGAATTACTGCAGAACCAGCACTACATTTATGACCCCAAAGTGTGCTGTCATCTCAAGCAGTAGCCAAACCTCCTAAGACTATGGCTGCAGCATCATCTGGGTACCTGGGAAGCTGAATATAGTGAAACAACTTTATAGGCCTCCATGTGAAAGCAGGATAACCGACCCACAGTCTCTTCTCATAGGAGTTTTCCCCTCTACAAATTTGAGTTTGAGATAGATGTGGTCTTGCCACTTTTAATTTTTTTTTTATCATTTCTGACAAATGAATTCAGGACAGCAAATTAATTTTTAACAGTTAGAAAAATTGCTTATATAGCATGAAAAGAAAAATATGCTGTGAAAAAAATTTGTTTATCCTTCAATATGCAAAGTGTCACTGGAAATGAATTCAACAGAATTGAAGTAAGTAGAATTTTTAACAGGCACATTTTAATGATTCTTAAATATAGAAATAAATTTTGGAAAACATTACTTGTTTTAAAAATAACGGACACTTATGTGCAAGATAGGGAATAACTTAACAAAATACTCTGTTGCATTTCTTTTTAGATAAAAATGGTTAATTTTCTAAGGTTGAATGATGAGAAATCATTAATCCTAGCTGTCATAATTTATTTGCTTAATGAAATGTAATATAAAATTTCACCATCATGCTCAATATGCCCCTGAAAGAAAGAGTGCTATTTTTAATGCACTATTTTAAACTAATTAGTCTTTTTTTTGACAAGACACATATACATTTGTTCTTCATTAAAGCATCAAATTAATTTTTTTAATGAATTACTTTAAATTTTTCTTGTACTTTCTATATCATGGCAACTTTGATCACATACAAGAGTGAATTTCTAGTCATAGTTAAAACAAAGTGCTCATGTTAATTTTATGCTTTTAATGTTAATTCTGCTTTTATATTCCCAATGTATGATCATACATCTTATTGTCTAAATTAAATTTTAATATTCGGTAATTAAAATCAAGCATTATTTGTTTCTGCTTTCACCCACACCTAAATATGTACACTGATAATCTATTTTGGAAGTATTTTAGCTCATTTCTGAATTTTGAAAAATCATTAAGTACACTGGACTGTGGTATGTAAGAATAATGTTCATGAGAATAAGAATGTTCTAGTGGAATTTAGTATTTAGTATTTTTTGTGTTGTTGCTTAAATCAGTTACTCAAAAGCACTTAAAGGATCTTTGGAAATCAGTAGAAGTTTAATGGTGCTGAAAATACAGTTAAAAACAGTGTTCCATCCTTCTTTGAGTATTCAAATTTTATGTTCTGATTGAAAATAATTGGGCAGAAAGAATTTAGCAATTAAGATAGTATTTATACTACAACGTCACTAATCTTTATTATGAAAAAGGAATATGTATGTGTGCATGTACATTGTATGTGTATCCATATCGGTATCAATCATCTTTCTATATTTTACATGTATAGTTTGTAGCAAACAAAGAAGAATGAAGACAAAGAGAGAAGAGTGATTCATTCTACTGAATTAAGGATGCCAGTTTCAGTTAAGTTTGGGTGAACAGAATTCAGTAGCCCATTCTCACAGTTTGACCTCTATGATAAACAAACTGAAAGGGCTAAATGGTTTTCTTATTATTTTAAACTTAATGCTATAATTGCAATGAAGAATATGGCAAGACCTCCAACTTTCATTCTTGAAACTACTTATTGGACTACCATGATCCTAAGTTTTCTAAGCAATTGTAGATTGAGGAACCACACAAAGCAGGAACATATCTTCAGGACCTGGCACAAATAAATCACATATGTTACTTTTTCTTTTTTTAAAATATAAAATATACTCAGTGATCTTAAATTTATTAATTAAATTGTTCTATGTAGGCTTCATTCATTCATTTGTGATATATATATAGAGAAACTTAACAAAGAGATTGAAATAATTTTTTTAAATAAGCAGAAATCCTTGAAAAAATACACTATAAAAATAAAAAAAGCATGATAGAAAGCATTCATCATGGAATAGATCAGAAAAGAAAAGAAAAAGAATCAGTGAGCTCAAAAACATGCTATTTAACAATACATAGGTGGAGGTAAAAATAAAAAGAATAAAGATAGATGAATAAAGCATAAGAAAAGTTTGGGAAAGCATTAAAGAAAAATATTTGGATAATTACAATTTAAGAGGGATTTAATAATGCCAAAGGAGCAGGAGGATATAAAAATCTGGTACAGAAAAATTAAGTCATCTGTCAGAATCAACTTTGTCAAGTACCCAAAGACATATCATAATCAAGCTCCCAGAGGATTTTCAAAACCAAATGAGAAAACAAACAAGACAGAAGGATGTTCCAATCCACCTGAAAACAGAATCTTCACATGAAACCTTGTACGACAGGAGGAAATGGGGTAAGCTATTCATGGTACAAATTATATAACAAAAATCAAAACCTGCCAGCAAAGAACATTGTACAAGCAAGGAATCAAGAGATATAGACATTACCAGACAAATGAAAGCTAAAATCCTTTATCACCAAATGGATCATACAAGAAATGCTAAAGGAAGTTCTCCTAAGTGAAAAATAGATGCTAATGAATGAAGAAAATATCTGATGTTGTAAAACTCAGGGTGAAGAATAAAGGCAGAAATTTAGAACACTTAATATAATAAACATAATGTGTAAAGTATGAAAACTAAAATACTCAAAAATAATTATATTGTAGAAATAGACAATAAGAAAGATGTAAAATGAGATGTCAGAACCCCAAAATATGGGGAGAAATTGAGTGCCTGCATGTGTAGGTTTTTCTTTAACATTTTCCTCTATTTAGAGGGGCGGGCAGATACTGGAGATTGAACTCAGGATTGCTGGACCACTGAACCACATCCAAAGCATCTTTTTGTATTTTATGTAGAGCCAGGGTCTCACTGAGTTGCTTAGTACCTCTCAGTTGCCAAGGCTGGCTTTGAACTCAAAATCCTCCTGCGTCAGCTTCTGGAGCCTTTGAGTTACAGGTATGTGCCCCTACACTCTGCATTTTCTTCTATTTTTGTTTTTCTTTCTAGCTTTATTATCAATGTTATCCTTTTAAAATAACTTGTGATCACAAAAAGGAATTCTGAAAGCCACATTATAATCCCAAGTAAAACTCATCTTGGACACACAAAAAAATAAATAATGGATCAAGGCACACTACTAGAGAAAAATCACTTAATCACAAAGGAACTTACCGTTAGAGAATGTGAAGAAGGAGAAGAAGAAGGAAGAGAAGGAGAAGGAGGAGGAGGAGGAGGAGGAGGAGGAGGAGGAGGAGGAGGAGGAGGAGGAGGAGGAGGAGGAGGAGGAGGAAGAGGAGGAGGAGGAGGAGAAGAAGAAGAAGAAGAATCACAAAAAGAAAACTAGAAAACAAGTAACAAAATAATAGTAGTAAGAGTTTAGCTATTGATAATTACCTTGAATGTAAATTGATTATATTTTTCAATTAAAATATATGGAGTGACTAAATAGATACAAAAAAAAGAAAAAGAGACCCAGTATTCTCTGCTTACAAGAAACTCATTCCACAGAAACATCATAGTTCAACAGCACCCTAAATCAAATTGGTAATCTTTCCAAAAGCAGCAGCCTACACTTTAGTCTCAAGAACACATAGAACATTCACCAGGATAGATGATATGATAGACTACAAAAATGTCTTAACATATTTCTACAAATTAACATTATGTGAAGTATCTTTTCTTCTCAAAACGATGTAAAACTAGAAAACAATAAAAGAAAAATTATAGAAACTATACAAATGCATTGAAATTATATATTTTACTTCAACCAATCAATCAAAAAAGAAATCTAGAAGGAAAGTTAAGAATTTCTTGAAAAAATTGTAAATAGGATATAAGACATGTACCAGAACATGTAATACTGCAAAATCTGTACAAGAGGAAACCTCACTGGAATCCATATTTACATCAAAAAGCAGAAAGTTTTCAAATAAATGAACTTTTTTTGCATCTGAATAAACAAGAAAAATGAGAGCAAATGAAACTCCAAACTGGTGAAAGGAAAAAAAGTAATAAGGATCAGTGTAGAAATAAATGAAATGTAAACTAAAGGATTAAAAAGTTAACCTTTTTTTTCAAAAAAGATAAATAATATTAACAAATCCTTACCTCAACTGAGAGAAAAAATATCAAATAGTTAAAATCAGAAATGTAAAAGATTATATTACAACTGACACTACAGGAAAAAAAAATATTAAAGACTATTATAAATAACTGTACACTAATGAATTTGATAACCTAGAAGAAATGGAAAAATTCTAGATACATATGCATTGCCAAGATTAAAACATATCTAAATAGAAAACCTGATCAAACTAGTAATGAATAATGAAACAGAATCAATGCCAAAAATCTCCCATCCAAAAAAAAAAACCCAGCATCACATTGCTTCATTGATGAATTCTACTAAACACTAAAAGGAAAATTAATACTAATTCTTCTCAAAATATTACAAATATTAAATGGGTGACAAATTCTTCTAGACACATACTACAAAGTCATAATTAAATTGATATCAAAATCAGGCAAGGACACAACAAATAAGAAAAACTACAGGCCAATATTTCAAATGAACATAGATGTAATCTTCAACAAAGCAAACAAAATCAAGTAACACATCACAAAAACTAATAATCATGATTCAATGGGGATTCATCCCAAGGATGCAAAGATAGTTCAACTTATGCAAATTGATAAACATGACACACTACATCAATAGAATGAATAACAAAAATTATATGAACATCAGAATAGCTACAGAAAAAGCATTTGCTATAATTCAACATCATAAAAATGCTAATCAAAATGTGTATATGAGAAACATAACAGAAGTAAAACAAGTCTATAGCTAAATCATGCTGAA
This sequence comes from Marmota flaviventris, assembly GCF_047511675.1. NCBI lineage: Eukaryota > Metazoa > Chordata > Mammalia > Rodentia > Sciuridae > Marmota > Marmota flaviventris. The sequence goes on along the minus strand of NC_092500.1, from coordinate 29,153,486 downwards.
AGTTGGAGGGAAATAATGATGCTCACTGTCATCACTTTTATTCAGCAAAGTACTGGAAGTCCTAGCCAGAATAATCAGGGGAAGGACATCCAAATTGGAAAAGAAAGACCAATTGACACTGTTTCCAGATGACAAAATCTTATATATAGAAAATCTGAGGAATCCACCAGAAAACTATTAAAATTAATAAACAAATTTAATAAATTTGCAGAACACAAAGTCAACATACAAAATCAATAATATCTCTATATGCTAATAGAAAATTATATGAAATAGAAACCAAAAAAACAACTCCATTTATAATAGCTACCAAAATTTTATAATATTTAGGAATAAACATAAACAAAGAGGAAAAAACAAACTACAATAAAAACTGTAAAACATTGGTGAAAGAATTTGAAGAGTACCCCCCCCCCCGAAAAAAGGTGAGAAATTCTTTGTGAATAAATTGGAAAAGTCAATATTGTTAAAATATTCACACTATAAGTCAAAATATCATATACTGTCATGCATATCTAATAAAGAATGAATTAAAAGATGTTCACACTCTCCCAAATGATCTATAGATTAAATGCAGTGTATATCAAAATATCAGTCATATCCTTCACAGAACTATTTAAAAACACCTTAAATATGTATGGAAACATTAAAAGAAAAAAAAAAAACATATCCAAAGAAATCTTGAACAGCAACAAAAAGCAAGAAGCATTTTACAACCTGACTGGTAAATATACTACAAAACACCATGGTCTTGGCATAAAAATATATATATATATCAATGAAGGAGAACAAAGAATGCAGAAATAACTCACACATAAATAGCCAATTGATGTTCAACAAAGATGCAGAGAATACACACTTGGGTAAGACTGTTCAATAACATTTCTGGAAAAACTGGTTATTTATATGTAGAATGAAGCTCATCCTGATCTCTATCACATACAAAAATCAACTGAAAATGGATTAAAGACTTAAATATAAGGCATAAAAACATGAAACCGCTCGAAAGAAATATAGGTGAAATGCTCCATGATACTGTACCAGGCAAGGATTTCTTTGGGTCAGACTGAAAAAGCACAGGTAACAACAGCAAAAATAGATAAAGAAGATCACATCAAACTAACAAAGCCTCTGAAGAAATCAATAGAGTGAAAGAGAAAACCTAAAGAATAGTATCAATATATAAATCTGACAAGGAGTTCACACAGATGAAACAAGAAACTCAACTCAAGGAAAAAAACAAAAACCCATAAAAAATAATCAGACTGAAAAATGGACAAAAGACCTGAATAGATAATTCTCAAAAGAAGACATATGAATGGCCATCAGTTATATGAAAAAAAATGCTCAACATCACAATCATCAGGAAAATGTTAATAAAAACCATAATGAGGTATCACTGTATCCCATGTAGAATGTCTAATATCAAAAACAAACAAGCAAAAATACAAGTGCAGCTGAGAATGTGGAGAAAGGGGAATGCTTAGTCCTTGTTGATAGGAATGCAAGTTAGTACAGACATTATGGAAAACAGCATGGTGGTTCTTAAAAAACAAAAACAAACAAAACAACAACAACAACAACAACAAAATACTAGGACTACTATGTGATCCAGCAACCCCAACAAAATATATAGTCAAAGGCAATAAGTACGTTAAAGAGACATCTACATTTTCATATCTATTGCAAAACTATCTATGATAGAAATGGGAACAAACTAAGTATTCCAGCTAATAAAGAAAGAAAATATGTTCTACATACACAATGGAAGACTGTACAACACAAAAGAGTGAAATCCCAACATTTGTGACAGTATGGATGAAGCCAGAAAAGATATGCTAAATGAAATAAGTCAGCTACAGAAAGAAAAATACCACATGATTTCATTCATATGTGGAATATATAAAGCTGATCCCATAGATGTTCTAATTTAAATAGTGGTTACCAGATGCTAGGGAGTGGAGAGAGAAAAAGGTTGACCAACAGGCAGTAAATTATAATTGAATGGGAGAAATACGTTCTGAGAATCCATTCCATAGTAGAGTGACCATAGATACTGGTCACGTACTGAATATTTCTTGAATATGAAAAGATTTTGAATGTTTTTACCACAAAGAAATATTAAATATTTGAGGAGATAGAAACGCTCATCCTGATTTGAACATCAATGTATGCATATATCAAAACACACACGATACCCCATAGATATGTACAATTTATTATGTCAATAAAAATAGAATAAAATAAAACTTGGAAGCAAGTAAGATGTCTTTTACTAAGTGAATTAAAAAATGAATGATAGCAAATACAGACAATGGAATATTATCAGGCAAAATGAGCTATCCAGTCATAAAAAGGAAACGTAAATGAACATTGAGAGAAGTCAAAATGAAAAGAATGTGTATTATGTGATTTCAACTATATTACATTCTCCAAAAAGCAAAACTATGAACAGGGTGAAAAGATTAGTTGTTGCCTTGGGCTGGGATGAAGGGGGAATGAATAAGGAGAAACGAATTAACCGAGCATAGAGAATTTCTAAGGCAGTGAAAATACATGGTATTTCATTACAATGGTGAAGACAAATATTGTACATTTGAATGTACAACAACAAGAGTAAACCCTCAGATGCATTAAGGAGATTGGTGATGATAGTATGTGAATATTAAGTCATCATTTGTAAGAGGGGATGTTCATAATGAGGGAGGCCACCCATATATACCAGTAGAAGTTATATGGGAAACCGCTATATCTTCCTTTCAATGTTTCTGTGAGCCTAAAACTGCTCAAAAATCAAATTTTATAAATAGTTAAAGAAGAAAATGATATAAAAATGTAGCATAGTGTTTTTCTTAAATTTGCACAAAACTTTTGTCTATTGTGAAAAAAATAAGAAATAGAGGGAAAAAAATAGAAAATATGATGATGCCTTTATGGTTATGTGCCTAATTCAGTAATAATTGAATAAATAAGTGCTCTCTTTATGCTTTCTCTTCTCATTTAATTTTCTAAACACTTTACATTAACATTATTGTTATTGATCATCATTATCCTCATCGTCTTCAGTTATTACTTATATGATGTCTCAGTTTCTCAATTTTATTCATAGAAATTTTATCAAAAAATAACAGGGGCCATGGGCAATGAGAATTGTTACAGTATTCCTTTAAATGTAATATGTTTTGGCACTGAGTTTAGCAGGAAGCAAAATAGCCTCCCCATATCATGATCCAGGGTACTAAGAATTTCTCTCTAGAATATGTATAATTATTAGCTAGGTACTGTGGCACAGGTTTGTAGTAACAGCAACTGAGAAAACTGAGGCAGGAGGATTAGCAACTGAGTGAGACCCTCTCAAAATAAAAAATAAAGAGGACTGGTGATGTGGCTCAGAGGAAAAAAAAACTTAGGTCTGCTTCCCAGTACCAAATATATAGGTATGCATGCATTTTTTTGTGTATATGTGTGTGTGTGTGTGTATATGATATATGGGAAACTGATATATCTTCCTTTCGATGTTTATGTGAACCTAAAGCTGCTCTAAATATCAAATTTTATAAATATTAAAAGAAGAAAATGATATAAAATTGTAACAGCATTTTTCTTAAGTCTGCACAAAACTTTTGTCTATTTTGGAAATAAATAAGAAATACAGAAAAATAGATATATACATACACACACACACATATATATATGGGCACACATACACACACATATATATGTGTATATATATATATATATATATATATATATATATAGACACACATATATACATATAGGGGCTTAGAACAGCACCCTTATAAATATGTATATATATATATATATTTATGTATATGTTTACTTATATATGTATATATAATATAGATAATTTATTATATATTATCCTACAAATATAATAAAGTGAACATGTATCAAAAGTTTACTTAGTTCTTTAATGAAGAAACTAACAACTTGGTAAGACAAGTCCAAAGTGAATTGGAAAGAGCATAAGACAACATGCTTCAATCAGACTGCTAATTTAAAAACAAAACTGGCTAATGTCCCATAAGACATTAGAACTGTAATTTTGCCGATATCATTCAAATCCCTGCCAAGTAAAATTCATTTTGAAAGCCATGAGAGAAGAATCATTTCATTGCTATAGGACAAAATTATTTGCATTGTTACTTATTATTTAGAAACTGATACTTTCTTCAGAGCTGTGAAATATATTAATGAATGGTAAGTGAAAAATCCAAGATTGCTTGCACCTAGAGGCATGGAGTGCCAGTGCATGACCTTGAAAGGAGAAACAGTAATCCCTTGGGCCTATTTCCAATTTATAGATATATTTTCTCAAAAATATTATATTTACAAGTTAAAAACTGAAGAGGCTCATTGTAATTACAGATTTATTTTAAATGAAACTGGTAGTTATAAATATGTGATGTATTTATAACAGGTTTTGGAATTGCTGCATTGTTCATTAGGTAAAAAATTGTCCCTTTCCTTGATTTTCCTCAGTCAGATTAATTCTGGAATAGCTCTGTCCACCAGCTGGAACGGGGAATTTAATTGCTGGTTTTTTTTGTTGTTTGTTTTGTTTTTTACTGTTACTTATCTCCTATTGCATGACCACAAAGTTCATTTAAAACTCTTCAGTCTTGCTACACCATGCCCCTATATAGGCATTTTGCCAAGGTTTCTAGTGTCTACCATCTAACATCTAGTTTTCCATTTAGTCATCACTGCAGAAAAGGTAAGCATAATTGACCAGGTCTTGGATTCCTAAGATTGGTGCAAATGACGGGTGCCTTTGTAGAACATCTTCCCTATAGGGACTATCTCTGACTCATTTCTCTCTTGTGTATCTGTGGTGATTATAGCTCCATTACTTGATAGAACAAAACTAAAATGAAAATCAAACCAAACCAGTTCTAAACAAAAACCTTTTGAGGTTGTTTTCTTCATTCATTTGGTCCGTCCCAGGGTGTATGTGTGCTTGTGTGTATAACAGGGGCGTGTAAGAAGGATTGGTAACAGTATCAGTAGCATGTATACTACAAAGTGAAAGAAATTTAAGCTTCAAAACTTCATTTTTCCAAGTATCCCTCCAAATCCCTGCAAAGAGTCAAACAATTTGTTCCCCTGGAAATCCTACATCTCTGCAAAATTCACAAAAGTCAAGGACTGCAACTATAATTAGTTAAACTTCTATTTCTTTTTTCCTCTAAAGCCCTAAGCAAATTCTCAAGGTGGGGTATTGTGGGGGTTGGAGCTGTGGGTAGAGAGACATTGGAGTAGGAAAAAATATTTTAGATATTTGGTTAAGGAAATTTTAAGTTTCACAGAGTAGGCTAGGAGAGTGCAGCTCAGTGCTAAAGAGTTTACCTATCATGCATGTGGCCCTGAGTTTCACCCTCAGCACAGCCAATAAATAAAAAAGTGAAAAGGCTGACAGAATAAGATATGTATTTTGGTTTTTAGTACTTTTGCAGTTATTGCTTTCATAGTGTCACATGCAATTAAGTACCAGAATTGCAAAGCTAAAGCTTGTCGAATTTTTAATAACGAAAAATTAATTTTGATCATACTTGCTAGGTAAATGAATGAATTGTGTTTATTCTCCCCATCAATCATATTATAGAATCACTATTCTATGAAACATATGATCAAAGACGAACTCTAGATAGGCAGAGGGGTGGGAGGGGAAGGGAGGAGGCAGGGGTTTAGCAATGATGGTGAAATGTGATGGACATCATTATCCAAAGTACATGTATGAAGACATGAATTGGTGTGAACATATTTTATATACAGATATAAAAATGTGCTCTATATGTGTATTAATAATTGTAATGCATTCCACTGTCATGTATTTAAAAAATAAATTCAATTTTAAAAGAGTACATAAAAATAAACAGAAAATATCATAGACACGGGAGAGTTGGTGAAAAACATACTTCATTCTTGAATTTTGAGATTTTCTTCAGTTTTGCTTTTTTAGTTTGTAATTTGTTGTGATTTCTTATAAGTAAATGTTCCATTTTCAACTTCATTTCAAATTCATAATTTTTTTTACTGGTTTTAGTCAGTTTCTTTCCTCTGCTGCGACCAAAAGACCTAACAAGAAAAGGAGGAAAAGTTTTATTTTGAGGCTTACAGTTTCAGAGATCTCAGTCCATAGACAGATGGCTTGATTCCTTGGAGTTCATGGTAGAAGGTTGTGAAGCAGGTCAAGAAATAGCCACCAAGTGCAGGGGTTGGCGGGAGGTCAGAGAAAGCTCTCCTCATCACAACAAAATATAAACCCCAAAAGCTTTCCCTCAATGACCCAACTCCTCCAGTCACATCCTACCAGCCAGCAGTTACCACCTAGTTAATCCCTATCAAGGAATTAATTCTCTGGATTTCACCTTTAAGCATTCTTTCATTGTTTTATGCATGAGCTTTACAAGGACATCTCAGTTCCAAACCATAACAGTCCTCTTTTACTTAAAGAGGGCTCTTGAAATTAACTTGCAGGGCCCCTAAAACCTGAACCAAGCCCTTAATACTCTGGATTTTCAAAACCTACATTATCCTTGGTGTAAAGTCTGGAGGGTATTTTATATGCAGAAATTGCCTGTTATTTTTTGTCTTTTATAGCACTAATTTAAAATGGACATTAACATTTAAATAGATTATTCTGTTTCATAATATGTTTTATGTTGCCATTAACCTGATGTTGATGAGATATTGGAGCTGTTTTTAAAAAGAGCACAATAAACTAGATATTATCAGCCATAGTAAAGATTTTTAGATTTTCTTTTGTTTCTACAAAGTGAAAAACAAATAATATACCTGTAGTTTGTGTATATAAGTTCTAAAGAATATGTGCATATATTTTGTAACCATTACCTGTTCCTGGAAAAAAATTACCAAAGACAGTCATCAAAATACATTCAAATATGCCCAGGCTGTGAATTAAAATTGCTTGAGCAATTCTGCAGAATTTCATTCACCATGTCTACTATTTCAAAAGTCCAAAGTTTGTGTGGCATAGATGGATCATGGTTTATAACAGGAGCAATGAAAATGTATAGCTGATGTAGCTTGCTGACTTATTCTAATAAACTAATAAAAGAATATCTGCTAATGATTTAATCCCCAAACTTAATTTTGTTTTATTTTTATTGTTAATTCTTTCTACACCAATACCAAAAATCATTTGATAATATATTTGCTAATAGCCATCCTTCCCTGTTAAGGTGGGTAATTCCCTCCAAAATTCCTTTTAGGATAAGAAGAAATTACATAATTACAAGGAAAGTGCAGATTTCTGTTTATTGTATTGATTTCAATTCAATAAAAAGTAGGAATGCATTCCCAATCTTCTACTCTAACAGCCTCCATATATACTGTCAATTGTTTTGTATTTCTACATTCTTATATTCCAAAACCTCAATGCAAAGAATAAAATCCTCAGGAATGGGAGGAATAATTTTCACATTGCATCTCAAGAGATGTTGCACAAATCCAATGAATGGAATTATTGAGTCCTTTCAAAATGCTGAGATTCTAATGTCCAATGTGATGACATGAGGTATTGGGGCCTTTGAGTGGTAGTAATTAGTTTATGAGGGTGAATTCTTCATAAGTGGAATCCGTGCTTTTATGGAAGGGACCCTAGAGAGATACACTTTCTCTTGCTGCCATGTGGGGTGAGTGCGGATGACAATGCATCCTGGAGGAGTCTCTGCAGGTCACTAAACATGGAGATGGGTAGGACTTTCACTCAACTTCACAAGGAACAGCTGAAGAGGCAGGTCTTATTACTTCCCAATTGCAGTGTATCTGGTAATTTGTTTTTAGATGGAATGTTCCTCTATCTGAGCTGTTTATAAAGGAATTAAGGTTGTGCAGTAAAGTTTCTTATATTCAGCAGTTCGTGTTTAATCTTTAGGATTGTTCCCTTCCTGCTTTCTGCTAACCCTTTCCTCTGACACTGGGAGAACAATTCAAATAGTCAGGGTTAAGTGCAAGCTATGCAATCTTAATTCTGGGCATCCATGAATTGGGATTTTTTTTTATTAAGCATAAATCAAAAGTAAATGAAGACAGGGCTTACAAAATATTTTTTTCTTCTAAAAGAAAAAATATATAAAAAATGAAATTATCTTGATGATAATAGGCCTATCTTCACAAATTATTTAATATATAAGCAGCAGATATTATTTTAAAATAAACTGGCAATGGTATCAGAATGCAGCTTCAGCTGACGTATCTAGAAATTATTATGAAATAATTTAAACAGGGTAGAGGTTTTTTTTTCCCCCCCATGCAACAGTTCAGCCATTTGTGGAACAGTCAGTGCTGCTCCATGGGTTATTTAAGAATCTGGTTCCAGCCATCGTCTTGCTCTGCTGTCATTTCCTTTGACTCATGGTTGGATCCCACTGTCATGTTCATACTGAGGGATGCAGGAAGATAGCAGGTACAATAAAATAATATTTTAGAAATCACACAGAAGTAGAAATTTCCTCTAATATCTTTTACTGGAATTAAATCGCATGTTTATATCAAGGGAAATATAATTTCTACCTGTACAGCCAAGTGCTAAGAGAGAAAATAAGAACTTTTTTTTGGTGAGCCAACCCAAAGATCATAATGAGGTAAAATTAATAAATTAATAAAAAAATGTTAGGCAAAATAAGAAAGAAAAAATATAAGCATTCTGAAAAAAAAGATCTTACAAGAAATCATTAACAATTGAAAAAAATCTGTTAATTTCAATATCATATTTCAGAAGGTATTTTTTCCAGAACAAGTTGCAGTTCACATACATAAAAGCCTATAATATATATGCATGTGAACTTCCTGAAAATAATTTCCTGAAGTTGAACCTACAGCAAAACTTTATAAAGTATGTATGTTTAAAAGCCTCATTCAACTTTCTTTTAAACCTTCTCTAATAAAGAACTCTTTTTTCATTTGTTTAGTTTCCATTTTTTAAATTTTTCTGCACATTCCAATGGCCTTTAGTAAACTAATGCTATTAATTTTTGTTGCTGCATAATTATATCACTACAAATTTAGCAGCTTAAATAAAATACACATCTATTAATTTGCAGTATGTGTGAGCCAAGAGTCTTGACATAGCTTGGCTGGATCATCCACTTAAGCTTCTCAGAAAGCTACAAGTATCCAGGATTCTTGTCCCATCCTAGACTGGACTGGGGAAGGATCTGCTTCCAAGCACAGGTGTTCTTGGCAGTGGTGAATTCCTTGTAGACTGTTAAACTGAGAGACTCTGCTCCTTACAGGCTCTTGTTGGCTGCCATTTGTTTCTTGCCACATAGTCACATGTTAGAAGAATGTCTCCATCAGGATGTTTGAGCTTCATGTAATGTTATCACAGAAGTAACAGCCCTTCACTACTGATTGAATACCCTTGATTGAATGTAAGTCACAAGTCTGGCCCACTCTCAAGGGGAATGGGAATTACACAGTTGTGGGTACAAGAAGGTTGGGATTCTTTGGGGCCCTTTGCATTGAGTCTACTGAATTGTCTAGAACTTAATTGATCTTATCAACAAATCTATCAGGTAGAACTTGAAGTAGATTTATTTTTTCAAAAGATCTTTCTCTAGAAACTCTTTTGTGCTTTATCTTGCATGTTGAGTTCTTTCTTTCCTTGAATCTAGTCTCTTTAATTTTTTTTTTCATTTTTAACTTTCAGTGTTAAAATACAAATAAACAAGGATTTTTACACATTATAGTGATGTAAATCTTTCAGGAGAGTATTCTGACAAATATATATATTAAAAAATTTTAAGATATTTTTATCATTTGTCCTTTTTAGAAGCTCTTCATAAGGAAACAATTAGAGATTTAGATTAACGTTATTTACCTTGGTATTATATTATAGTAGTCAAAATTTGAAAATAAATGTACTTCTGAGTTAGAGAAAATTTATTTAACAACTAATGAAATAAGTATGTAAACACACATATTATCATCCACTATTTTTTTTCAAAGAATACTATTCATTAAAAAAAGAGAAATCAACAACGTATATATAGAAATCTATATTATGTGTAAATATTCATAGAAAGAACAAGAAAGAAATCAGGAAGAAGTTAACCAAGATTAATCACTAGGTAGCTGATCAGGCATAGAATTAACTTTGGTGTTTTCTGTCTATAAACTTCTCAAACCCTACTGAAAGGGAATGACCACAAAGGAGAGATTAAATTGAGGCACCAAGGAGGGAAAGCTAAATACCACACTCCTAAATCTAGCAAAGTTGTTCTCTGTGTGGGAGGAATGTTCTCCACAGAGAACACTTGTAGAGTCTTTTCTGAGTGTCCCTGTCCCACCCTGAAGGACTGTTTGCAGCTTCTGGTGGGTATAGGTTGAGGATGCTGCTAAACTTCCTGCAACACAGAGAAAAGGATCATACTCACCCCTTTTCAGCAAAATCATGTTTCAAGACATCGAAGTGCCTCCATTGAAAACCTGCCCAGGGATGTGAAGGAGTATGGATGAAACGTTTGTTCCAGGTGATCTGTATGATTTATACTCCAAAACATGAGAGAGACTTAGATTTTAATGTAAAGATGACATTTTAATGATCCTTCAGTGGAGACAGAGTAATCTCGGTACTGCTCAAGCCACCATATAGATGGCCACAGTGTGTTGGGAGAAGCTGTGGCTGCACATTTCACATTTCACCTCTGCTCCAGGATGTATTTCCCATTGACAGAACAAGCATCCAGATCCTTGGACAATTTAGGAAAGAGGAAAGCCTCAAAATGGAAATACTGAACATTCTGCAAATAATGAAGCAGAACTTTTCAAATAATTAACTGAAAAAGTCAAATAAGTGAAGCCATTGACAATCAAGTAATAACTTACACGTTATATTCAAATATATGAAAAAAAATCACACTATTTTGGAATAATACAATGTCCCTGTTAATTAACATCATTAAATGTTAGATAAAATTATGCATTATTAGTCGTAAAACAGCTAAAAATAAACACGTGTCTAGGAAAGTTCCTAGCACATAGTGAGTGCTTTTTAAATAATTTGTGAATTAGAAATGAAAGAGAGAAGGGAAGGAGGGAGAGAGGGAGGGAGAGAAAGAGTACACACAGGCAGAAAGAAGCAAGAATAAAAAAAGCCAAATACATTGAAGTTTAGCTAAGAAGCAGTCAGGCTGAAAATATAGGAATTAACTCTACAGTCAGAGTTAGATTGAAATCCAAGGTCAGATGGAACCTGGAGATGCCTTTTTCCTGTGCTGTTCTTTATCTGTTCTATTTATCAGAACTTTGGACTCTATTTCTACTTTGCTTTTTTTCTGTCCTACTCCTACTTTAAGTACTTCTGACCTTGGCATATTAACCTGATTCTGGTTTTTTTTAAAAATTTTTTTAGTACCTAAAAAACCTGTGATCATGGAACTTTTCTTTACCTGTAATCCAATACTTTATTAGCTGTTTTAACAACAAAAAAATAATAATATCTTTAGTTTAAAATGTCTAATTATCTTAATTGATTTTTTTTAAATGAGCAATTCTGTAGGAAGAGAACTACTAATGGTTTTATTTTAAGGTCTGAGCTGCAAAAGAGATGGTTTAAAACAATTATTTTGACAAAAGTCCATGCCAGTTGAAAATACTTGTTGGCTGAACTAGTAAATTGACTCAAAAAGTTGATTCATTGGGCTGAGTGCTGTTGAAGCACACCTGTAATCCCAGCAACTAGTGAGGCTGAGACAGGAGGATCACAAGTTCAAAGCCAGAATCAGCAACCGGGAGGTGCTAAGCAACTCATTGAGGGCCTGTCTCTAAATAAAATACAAAATAGGGCTGGGGATGTTGCTCAGTGGTCAAGGGCACCTGAGTTCAATCCCCAGTACCCAAAACAAAACAAAACAAAAGGGTGATTTGTTGGAAGGGAAAAACAAATTTATTGTAGAATGCTTTAATATTGATTATGAATTTTTACTACATTAATATCTAATTTTATAACATTAAGGGTCTCAATCTCACCCAAAACATATTCTATTATTGTAAAAGAGTGTGAATATTTATTTTAACATAATACTTAAGAAAATGCAAGAACAGATAATTATGAACATTAGCTAGTCTTTTATAAACTTGCAGTCATTATCATAGCTTTTCCTTTTTGTTTTCTTCAAAAAACAAAACTTCTTACATTAAAGAATGAAAATACTCCCTTAAATGCATAGTTTTATATAAAATTCTGGCATTACAGACCTGTCTTTAGGTAGATGATGATAAAGATAGAGACAGATATAAATATATAAAGAGATAGGGATACTGCATTGAAAATAGCAGATATTCTATAATTAGTTTTTTTAATTAATGATGTCTTTAGTAAAGAAAACCTATGGATGCATGAAACCATAAAGTGGGGTCAATAAATCCTTTTTACCACATTTGCCTTGTGTTTGAAGAAGCATCTCTAGATTGTTTCTTGTCCGTCAGGAACCTTTTCTGAGCCAATTTTACCTCCATGTCCATCTCCCAGTTCCTGTTGTTTGGTGACTCCCTCTTCACACCAAATGATACCTATTTTATAATCCACTCTCTCATAGCCCTTGATCCCTGATCAGTGATTCTAACAAATGAAAAATAAGCAAAAAAAAAAAAAAAAAAAAAACAATGATTACATTTATAGTTAGAAGACAGCCTACTTAACACTCTTTTAGTAAATGCCAGTTTAATATTTCTGATCTCATCTGTAGATTTTTCATACAACAAAAACCCAATAGAGACATCCCAGAACCCTAGTTTTCTTTATTTACATCCTCCACCAGGTATTGGTCATTTCCCATTTCATTTTATTATTGGTGGTTCATAACTTCTAATCATGTCTTAGGGATAACATGTTTAAGGTTTTTGATCAAACTATTCATGTCAATTCTACTATAGTGACCATTGTTTTCTTTTCTGCACTCGCATTCTGGGTTGGGTCAATTTCTAAGGTTGTGGGTAACACAAATCTAATTAAGTTTTGGAGTGTATTATGAAGGTTAAGGTTTACCATTTTGAATACGTATTTGCAAGAGAGTCAATTGACCATATGAATTGTGAACGACTTTGTATTATAACCATATAAATTCTATTCTCTCTCTTCCATTACATCTCCTATTTATCTTTCAGTCTACCAAAGCCACATCATCTTGATGACTGTAGCCTCATCATCTTGATGACTGTAGCCTCATAATAAGCCTTGAAAGCAAATACACCTCCCACCATTTATGTTTTTAAAAGTCTTTTTAGATCTTTTATGTCCTTTGATTTCCATTCAAGTTTTTGAAAGAGCTTCTAAATTTCCAAAAACTGCTTGGAATTTAATTAGGCTTATGATCTTTCAACAGAGACTTGATTCAATCCCTTCAAACCAAAGAAATGCCTTCAGTGCTATCTGTGAAAGAACTACCCAGTTATATAACACCAAGGAGAGTATGGGCTTTCAATTAACTGAAATCACATGGGCTTTCAATTGACTGAAACAATAAATATAGCCAGTTTTTGTGTAAGGTTAAGATTGAGTATAGATCTGATTTATTTATAATCAATCAATGTTTTATTGGAAGATGCTTTCAGCAAGGTTGCACTTTGCAAGCTTACTGTAGCAGGATTGTTAAAAAAGATCCTTATCTGGAACTGCTGCTATTAAAATAATAAGGCCCCACAAAAGCATTGGTAATGGGACTGGCAAATTGAAAAACTACATTAAAATGAATGAAAGCCTTGGTGATACTATAAGCCAAGTCTACCACTAAGGAGAAGTATCTTGAACATTTTTTTTAGCATAAATATTGATTAAAATATTCTTGAATTTTCGCCCTCGTCTTCTTGTAGTAACAGTGCCTGAAACAGAGCAAATGAGAAAACAGATAAACTTTTTGCAATTATGGCTCAATTTTTAAGTAATAGGAGAATTATGAAAATTTTAGAGTTTATTTTATAATCATTAGACTGATTGGGGTAATCACAATTACATTAATTCTTAGTTATGTACCTTCGTGATAATTCCAATAGGATCAGATAATTATATTTTTTGCCTTTAATCAAATGTCCAAGTACTTGTTCCAATGAGAGTAATATTATGACATTTTAATAATATAATAAAATAACAGAGTCAGAAGTATATTGAGCTAGTGGGAGAGGTGAGTAGTGGTTATAATTAGCTATGACATGTATTAACAATATAATTAGATAAGAGGAATGAGTTCTAGTGTTCTATAGCATGATAGGATGACTACAGTTTACAACACCTTTAATATAATTTATGAAATATTAGAATAGAGTTGACCAAATCTTCAACCATGAAGAAATGGTAAGGAGATGGAAATGCTAATTACCCTGACTGGGTCATTGTACATTCTATGCATGTATTGAATAAACACACTTTACTACACAAGTGTGCCAATTAAAAAAGAAAAAGAATAAATTTGCACTAAAAGATACATACATGAATATTCAGTATCAGCATTATTTGATCACAAATGATAATAACCCAAATGTTTATCAAGAATCTAAGGATAAATATGCTATACTTTTTCTCCAAGAGAATACAGCATAAAAAACGAACATACTATAGCTTCATAAAAAATCCAAACCAGGTATATTAGAATAATAAATCATTATAAAATAAGTGATCAAAAGTGAGATATTAGAAATTTTAATGTTTAAAATAGCCACCAATTGTTTGTTGAGGAAAGAAATTCTCAGAATAAAAATTTTTAAGGTTTACATGTAAGTTTTCTCTCCTGAGAAAATATACTGTGACATAAAATTAGAGAATGGTATGGCATTTGCCTGTATTCTAGACATCATTAAATTGCATTTGAAGTTAGTAGATATTAACTGGACTCTGGTATGAATAAATATATCTTAATCAGGGACCCTCTTCTCTTTATCTAATAAGGCAGTTCTATTTATGAAAGCCAATGTTATGGTTTAAATGAGGTATTCCTCAAAAGCTAACATGTAAGAGAATGCAAAAAAGTTTAGAGGTGGAATGATTGGGTTATGGGGGCCTTAACCTAATCAGTGGGTTATTCCTCTGATAGGAATTAACTGAGTGGTAACTGAAGTCAGGTAGGATGTGGCTGGAAGAGGCAGGTCACCAGAAGCAAGCCTTTGGGGTTTATATTTTGTCCCTGGTGAGTAGAGCTTCCTCTGATCCCCAGGTGCCATGTTCTGAACTGCTTTTGTCTACTACACCCCCCACTCTAATGTTCTTTCTTGCTTTGTGCAGAGAGTAATGGAATCATCCATCTATGGACTGACACCTCTGAAACCATGAATGCCAAGTCATTTTTTTTTCCTCTAAAATTGGTTTTGTCAGACCTTTTCATAAGTGGTGAAAAAACTGACTAACGTGTTCAATATCCAATATTGGACTTTGGTGTAATGACATGCTATATGAGACCTTTGATTATTCAATAGTGAAAATCACACAGACTTATAGGTGATTGAGTAATGTTTGCCTGTACCATAGATTGTTATCTCAAGTGCATCATTTTTTCTTTTGCTATCAATAATTACATTACTGACTCATCCAAGTATAATGAACTTACATCAACATGGATGCCACTGCTGCTGAGGGTACTGTTGGTAGAGAGTTATGTTTTTAGATTCAAATGTTAAATTACTATTAGAACATGAGATATTAATATAAAACTTACAGATCTGTCCTTCATTTTATAATGTTAAATTAATGTCCCAGAATATGGACCATCTCTCTGCTGCATTAGAATTCTACATTATTTTATTTTTGATTTTTAGACAAGTGCTCAATACTGGATTGTTTGAAATGCATCACCTTTTAATCTAGAGCAATAATGCCCTCAGGAGTTACTGAGCTGTGAAGGGTTATTTTCTCCAGTACCTTGTGATTCCCGGCTGTTTTCCAGCTAGTCATAACTTTGATATTGTTTCTTTCACTTCTCAGCAAAACCATATTGATGAGTCTTAAACCTTTCTCTCATGGCTGCAAATGATCTTTTACTTTTCTACTAAGAATTTAAGGTTACTAAAGAAAATAGAAACAAACATTTAGTGAACCTAAAATATCAATAAATTTAATTATAAATGGTTATATTCTTTACTCACAAATAAAATACATAAACTTTTGTACAAATTTAAATTTGAGGTAAACACATGTTACCATTTTCATTCACTTCATTCTTTGCGTTAACATTCTAGATGTTCGAAGTTGTCAAGACCCTGGTAACCAAATAATAACTCACTATTTAGTTTTATCAATGCACACATTTGTTCAGAGGGTGAAAACATGGGAAACTGAATTCCATTACAGAAATTTAAATTGCTATTTTAAAATGTTTCTCTTTTGTGTTCAGTACTCACTTTGTTTAGTGCCACAGTGTGTTGATTTTAACCAAACACAGTGGCATTCAAAGTAAACTTCCAAGTCAAGACTTGAAAGCCTCCACAGGATCAGACATAACACAAGGTGAGTGAATAAAATGATAAAAGCAAAGTGTATCAGAATAAAAACCACATTAGTTTCACATTTTCTAACCCTGCAGTCTTTTATAGAAAGTTAAGTGTTCTAAAATATACTTAAAAATAAAGAACTCTTCTAGGAATATAAATAACTACATAGGGAACTTTTAAAATCCATAAAACAGAACTGATCTAAAACCAAAAAAATAACTTTCTATTTTAAGATTTTATACCATAGGATGAAAGGGAAATAATAAATTTATTTTATTATTTATGGAGAGAATAATTTCCTTAGGATCTGCCCCCTACCATGCTATACAAAGTTTGGGGATTTGAATTGACTTCTTCATAATTCCACCCTCAGGGATTAGAAAATGATTGGCATGTATTAGTTTTTTATAAGTATGTTTTTAACAAATGAGTGAATAAATAATTGACTAGATATTGAAGCATTTGGCTCCTGTGATAGCCTGAATATGATTCTGATGGATATATATTTCTTAAACCAGCTTTCTGATCACGTGAAGATGAGTCAAACTTCTTAAACTGTCATTTAAATATCCATGGACCTCTTCTGTGTTTTTTAGGCTTATGCCTTTGGGTACCTTAGGTGCCTCATCTTTTTCTGTATATCTGGAAAACTAAGTCAATAGGAGTGCCTATTTAATTCTGAATAAAAATCTTAATTCATATAAAACATTTTGAAGAGTACTTAGCTAATATGTTCCTTATAAATATAAAACCTCATTTATTAGTTCATCATGTACATGAGTTAAAAATCAAAATTACGTAATTTATAAGTGAGTTATAAAAAGGGATCTTATAGCTAAGAACATATAATAAATTTATTATATATTTTTATTTATTTACTAGTTAAGTAGTAAGTATCTGGAAATAATAATCAATATTGATGATGACTTTGAGTTGTGAGATTACAAAATTTGTAATGACTTGGAAAATTGTAAAGATTTGCTCAAGGCTAGAAAATGATGGTTTGGTTCACACATAAAAAAATGTTTTTGGATTTTTCAATAAATGTGTACTGGTTGTATCTCACATCACGGCACACAACCAAGGGGAACCTGGAAGATATACATTGAGTTTTTGTTGTTATTGTTGTTTATTTGTTTGTTTGTTTGGTTTAGTGCTGGTGGGGATTGAACCCAAGGCCTTATGCATGTGAGGCAAGACTCTACCAACTGAGCTATATCCTCAGCCCTACATTAAGCTCTTTGCTGTGTGCTAAGTTATGTGCCTTGGTGTGTAGTTGTGACTACCTACAGGAAGAGAAGCTTATTTAAAATTTACACAAGGGTGCCATGTTGGCTAGCAACAGCCTTCTGAACCCACAATCTGAAGTATGTATAGCTAGACACAAATTAACTATTCATACTACTGATAATATGAATGTGAAACATTATTAATATTTATTTCTTATATTTTTTTATTTTAAATAATATATCTGAATATAAATAGGAACTCAAATTTTCCTCCAGTGTCTCAAAGATTTCCCTTAATACATTATTTTAGAGAGTACTCATTTAAAGATTAATTCAAAAAAACATTAAATCAAATCAATTAATTAATTAATTATAAGCTCCACACAATCACATTCTAGTCACTGTGTTATTCTTTAAGGATACATGGATAAGCAGAATGAAGTTGCTTTGGCTCCTCCATATACAATCTCACAGTCTAGGGGTTTTGCAGGGAAATACAAGCATATTAATTGGAACTCAGAAAATAGATGCAGATACAGAATATAAATATCCATCTAAACCTGGGATAATGGGGTAGTTCAGAAGACTGTATGTGAAGAGGTACAACTTAGTATCTAGTCTAACTCCAAAATTTTTAACAATTAACCATTGTTATTGGGTACCCAAGATAAAACAAAAATTAAACTGTAGTTATGCCCAGAGTAAACACATAGGTGAAATTCACAGTAGGCTGAAGGTAGAACCCAAGGAAACTCCAGTTTTCAGAAACAGACAGCAAAAGCAAAATCTTAGAAGAGATAAGTAAAAGGACCAACCAGAAGAAAACCAGGAGAGATCTGTAGTGAAATTCTAAAGAAATAGAGAATATCAAGGAAGTGCAATAAGTTATAGGCAAAAATAGACAAAAACACTGGGTTTGATAATTAAAAGACCATTGAGTTCTACTTGGTTGGATGTTTTTGATACCTACATCAATGTGTGACTTTGCATTTTTCTGAACCACTCTAAGTTATGATGAAGAAGACCTAAATTTTAGACACCAAATGAAAGATCAGTCAGGATCTCTACTCTTTACTTACCTTCTTCATAACATTTTCTATAACATACTGC
Organism: Marmota flaviventris; assembly: GCF_047511675.1. Classification (NCBI taxonomy): domain Eukaryota; kingdom Metazoa; phylum Chordata; class Mammalia; order Rodentia; family Sciuridae; genus Marmota; species Marmota flaviventris. The sequence goes on along the minus strand of NC_092500.1, from coordinate 29,134,683 downwards.
TAGCATGAAACTTAATTACATTATCCAAGAGTGACCAGTTTACACATGCTCCACAATTCTGGCACTGCAGTTTTTTTCTGTTCTCAGCTTTTCTGGTATTATTTTCTGTTATGCAAAATACATTGCTATACTGTTTATCTGTTACCAAATCAATTGTAGCTATAATTATTTATAAACTAAATTTCAAACTTGAAGGTACTTAAGGGGGAATTGTTGAAACCAATCATATTGGTTATAAGTCTCTTAAATAATAGGTAATCTATGCCCCATTTTGTCCTTAAATGATGTTTAGCAAATTACTACAGTTGTAATACCACTGAAACCATGTCGAAGATGCTCCCTTATATAATTGCCTTGGAATGTCTTATTTCAGCAGCTGATTGTTCTGCCTGTGGTTGAATTCTATGAATTTTATGGGGAGTTTCAAAGATATTCCTGTTATTCAGTATAAAATGAGGAAGTGATCTAAGTAAGTAAATTGGTGTGGGGAGGTGCTTTTTTAATCAACTTAACTAAAGCATAAACTTTTACAATTTTTTTTGTCAGAAATGAAAGCTTTGGCCATTACTTTATAAACTGTCTTCTGTGTTCATTTACTTTGAAATGATTTGTTTGTTCATTAGTCGTCCTGAATGAAACCAAGCAATGCCCTTGATTCCTTTGATTTTCTTTTACTTCTCTATAGCAGTGTGTCCAAAGTCTGTTACATTTTATTTATTTATAGAAATACTGACATTTTGATGGTGAGAATGCAGGGAAAGAAAATGATGAGCCATTATCACATTAGTGAATTAGTCAATTGACTGAGAAATAAAGGATTCTATATCATGTCATTCTTTATTTGATTCTTTTGGCATTTCAGATATTCATTATAAACCAGAAAGAATATCTATTTGCAGAATATCTTTATAACACTATAGAGCTACTTAATCTTAATAAGCATTATTCATACTATTTTCTCTAGCAACTAGTTGGGTTTTATTTTAATTATACCCTGGCTAGTCTTCATGCTATTGAATTTAAAGACAAGCCAGTATTTTACCCACTATTATATAAAAAAATGATAATTTAGTACAAGGTAATTGATTTGTATAATTCATATTATAAAATTATTGTTGGTGGAAACACAATGAGGTTATTTTAAACCCTTTTTCAACAAAATCACATTCATTCAGTGAAAGTCAAGGTAAAGGACATTTATATTCATTGTTTAAATTCAACAACTAAAATATTTAATGTGAAAGTACAAGTCTCAAGACTGTAGATTAGAATAGTAACAAAAGCCCTACCACTTAGTAATAAAAAAAGTCATCATCTGATTTACTTTAAAACCAATTTACTTAAAAAATGTAGCAATTTATCAACTGATTCATGATGCGGCAAGATATATGATTACTTTAAAAAAGTACAAGTGTTATCTATCTGTCTAGTATATATATATATATATATATATATATATATATATATATATATATATATATACATTTTTGTAGTACTGGGGATACAACTGAAGGTACCATGCATGCTAAGCCTGCCCTGAATAATTTAGCTATGTCCTCAGCTGCTTTCCATATTTTATAAAATACAGATGCAGATGGAATACAGTACAAATTTCTTACACTTTCTTAGAACCCTTCAGCATAATGGTTTAGAAATCCCCATAACATCTTGCTGAGAGCCAAACTTAAAGAGTAAACTTTAAGTATGAGAAGGAGAATTAAGATGGAGATAAGTAAGCATTCTGCATGATCTCAGTACCAAACCATCAGTTCTCAGTTGCACTACAACTCTTCATCGTTTCTTGCCAGGTGACATAGGAACTTCAAAACATTTATTAGGTGACCACTCTATTCAAGACATTGCTAGGTTCTGCATGTATTCTATCTGATTAAATATTAACACATACTTTGAAGTATGTTTTACTACTATAATTTTACAGATAAATGTCATTCATGAAAAATCACACAGCTGGTAAGTGATAGAGTCAAGATTTAGACTCAGATCTTTAAGACTTGCATCCCATGTTCTCAAACACCGCTTTGTTATGACCCATAAGTTTTATATGTAAGTTTTCTCATCTTTAAAATGAAGACATGATTTCTACTCTATGTACTCACAGAGTTTTGTCATAGTTATTTCTGGATGGGTAAAAATTTATTATTTTTGCTCCCACCCCACCCCCAATGGTACTTGCCTGGTCATGGTACCTACTTCAATGTCTTATTAACATATGTGACAGAATGCTGTGTATGAACAAAAGTTTTAATGCAAATTGACTTGATCAGCTTGGCATGCCTTGTGCTTCTCTCCTCTGCTGCAATAATAGAAACATTCCAGATAGAAGTTGTTTCTGTGACCTGAATAACAATGAAATGTCAAGTGAAGCTGAACTTCATTCAACACAGCAACCACAGACAAGCTGTAGACCTTCATACAACATGAGGAAGGAAGACTTTCATTTAATGGATTATTTGTTAGCTCAGCAAAAACTAATACAAATTGATATTAAGGATCTAATGTTATAATTGATATTGTTGTATGAGTAAATGTTGACTCATTCTCCCCTTGAGAAAGTATCTACACAGTTAGAAGAGTTAGGGGGTTAATGAGTGAGGAAATATTGTCTTTTGTTAGTATAGCTGGGAGAAAATAATTTTCCTAAGTCAATATTGAGTCAAATCTTCAGCATCTTCAGTATCCATATATTTTTTCATGAATAATATATGTGTACAGAGAATTCTCAGAGGTTTTCAAATAAAATTATTGTTGCATTTGAAAGGATCTATTACATCCTGATGTGAAACTTACAAAATGATGTAGTTTAAAGATAATCTTTGAAAGTTATTATACTTGGAATTGGAAAAGGTTTTATTAGTTTATGATAAGATTTGGTTGCAATTATTAATTAAAGAGTTTATTGGAAAATCTCATATCAGACTGTTGAAACACTTTGAGAGTTATTAAAAGTTTAATTGTATTACAATTTTCATCCATGAACTTTCAGTACTTGTGAAGGCAAAACATGTTTTGTTTTTAATTTTCATATTCTTTAGGCTTATCACAAAAACTGATTCAGAGACAACATTGAATAAATTATAGAAAGGGATATTATCACTACCCAGAATTCCTAGCTTAAAGAAAGTATTGGAGATCATTGTCCAGTTGTGTCTTTGGAATTGGAAAAGGTCTATTTAATTGCCTAATTATAATATTTCTACATCACTTGACAATTTACAAGACAGTCAATATGCTTTTTCTCCTTAGGTCTTCAGATCTTTGCAAGCTGTATCTACCTCAGATTCACATAAAATTACACAGATTTGTTGCCCAATATCACACAAAGCAGGATTAATCAACTTCTTACTCCATAGCTCATGTTCTTTTTTCCCAGTAAAGCAGATTAGAAAGTGAATATTAAAGTTGAAAAGAAAGTCAGAAAAAGACAAGTCACCTGTCATGTGACATTTTTCATTATCATGAAAATCAGAAATTTATGATTTCAACATGTAGCAATGGATTAATTATAATTTTGTAAACATGGGGCCAAAATTTTTGTTACAGATTGTATTTCAGAAAATCTATTTTCCAGGAATTCCAGAAAATCTCAAAGTAAATATCAATGATATTTGTGTAAGCTTTACAAGTGTTAGAAAATTCAGGGATAAAATAAACCTAAGAGAATAACAAATATACTAAAGTATTTCATATCAGAGTATTCAGTTAGGAAGAACAAAATTCTGTTAAGTACACATAAACTTTTAAAAAAAAATGACATAATTTTGCATATCTTACATCCAAAGTATGTTAACGCCCTGAAGACATGCCGAAATATGATAATGCCACTGGAAGAAATAGTTCTAGAAGTGGGTCCCACCCACATGATCACTCTGTTGACATGTTTTTGCTTGACCTTTTTAGCTTCCCATGGCAGATGTCCTGTGTTGTTGCCATCTCTTAATCATTGGGGATCTCCACTGATGCTTCTCTCTCCTTCTCCCAGCTTCTTATAATTTGTCCTCTCAGGTTCTCCCTGCAGGGATTCCGACACTTGCACACTTTGTCTGGCCTTCCTAGTCTTCCTTTAATATCTTGGTGGAAGTCTCCATGACCCCTTAACTCCAGCATCTTGCAATCCTGTAGGACCATTACCATGTTAACCACTGCAAATCTACTGTCAGCTCAAGCAGTGGCCAAACTTCCTGGAACCACGACTGCAGTGGCCTCTAAATACCTGTGTGGCTAAGCATTATAAAACAGTTTTTCTCACTGTCCTGCCCATGTGGAAGCAGGATGACCCATGGTCTCTTCTCAATGGAGGTTGAGTCTATTATGGGTGTGGTCTTGCCAAATCCTGAAAAGCCCTCAAACCATCTTTCCTATTGTCTCTGTGTAAAGTACTTAGCATCTCTTTAGTGGCTATAATCTCTTAAACAATCATAACCTCCTTAGACCCAGTTTTACACACATTTTTTTTGGACAAATTATAATTTTTCCTTTCTTCTTCCTTCTCTGAGTATCACAGAAACCTTAGTTGAAAGATATCATCAATATCCATGTCACTGCCTGAATGGTGTTCTTCCTTGAAATTTTTTTCTACCAGATTAATCAGCCCAACATACTTAAATTCAGCCACCCAGAAATTCTGAGGACATGGGCAAAATTTAGACAACTTCTTTGCCAGAATGCAATATGAATGACTCCAATTTTAAGGAGTCTTCCTTCTGCTCTGAAACCCCATGATCCCAGTCTTCACAGATCACAGTCCTATTAGCATTCTGGTCTTCTGACACCCCACCAAAATGACCCAATATGTTCTGCGTACAACTTTCTAAGGCTTCTCCTGCCAGCATCTCAAAAGTTTCTAAATTCCTTCTGTAAACCAGTCTTAAATGCCTTTGAACCACCTGGTCAGGTTAGTCACAGCAATGTCCCCACTTCTCAGTACAATTTTTGTGTTAGTTTTGTGTTACTGTGACCAAAAGACCTGACAAGAACTTCTGAGAGGAAAAAATTTATTTATTTGGGCTCATTGTTTCAGAGCTCAGTCCATGGTAGGCTAGCTCCATAGCTCTGAGTCCCATGAGGAAGAGACTCATGCTGGAAAGATGTGAAAGGGGATAGTAATTCAGGACATAACAACCAGGAAAGATGGGGTTGAGATATATATATATATATATATATATATATATATATATATATATATATATATATATATATATATATAATATTTCCTTTCTCTCTCTCTCTCTCTCTCTCTCTATATATATATATATATATCTATATATATATCTATATATACATATATACTCTCTCTCTCTCTCTCTCTCTCTCTCTCTCTCTCTCTCTCTCTCTCTCTATATATATATATATATATATATATATATATATATATATATATATCAGAGCACTCTGACAGCCAGGGACAAAGTAAACCCCAAAAACCCCAAGGACAATTTCCCAGTGAGACACTAATTCCAGCCATGCCCCAAAGCCATAAAGTTACCACCCATTAATCCATTCAGATTATTTATTTGATTATAGCTCTCATGAATATTGCTGCATTGCTTCACACTTGAGCTTTTAGGAGACACTTAATATCAAAACCATAACATCTTTCCTCCTGGAAACAGTGATTAGTTCACTAAATTTGGATCGATGTGAATCATACAAATTTCAATTTGTTAAAAATTCCAATTTTCTTCTTTTTCTCTATTTTACTTTAATTTTCTTCTATACTCTTGAATTCAAAATGATGCAGGGTGGAACTATTCACTGTCTTTTCATGATATGAAGACTGAGAATGAAGTCAACACAGGGAAGACAGAGGGTTCTAGGGTGGGGTGGAATAATTAGGACTTGTTACTGTTAGTGTGAGAAAGCCGTTTCAGACTTGGACTTATGCCGCAGTCTGGCTGGGCACAAAATAACTGAGCCACCACCAAAGCCTTGTAGATTCAAACAGCAACTCTTTATTCCCGAACTCTCACTGGCACTCTACATGCATGTTCTGCGAAAATCCACTCCCTTCACCTGGCTCTGCATACCAATTCTCTCAGAACCCTGCGAGAACTCAATGGGAACTCAAGGAGTGGGTGCCTGAGGCAGCAGGATATGCCCTATTCCCAGCAGGATCCACCCTAAACCTGGAGCCACCCTAATCCAGCAGTATCCACCTTAAACCTGGAGCCACCCTAATCCCTGAGCAGGGTCACCTTAACCAAAAATGCCATGTCATTCCTACTTGGCTATGGCTCTCAGCATACTTATTAACCAAAAAAGCCAACAGATTTTTCTCTGTTTAAAATAGTCCATCTGTCCCTCACCCATCCTTTATCCCTCCCTCCTCCCCTCCCTCTTCCTCCTCCTCCTTCTCTCTCTCTCTCTCTCTCTCTCTCTCTCTCTCTCTCCCTCCCTCCCTCCCTCCCTCCCCCACCCTCTCTTTCTTTCTTTCTTTCTCATTCAGTTAATCACCAATCAGGCATCCACTTCCTCAGACTAGAACTTATTGTGTTCCAGCAAGAATCTCACCTGCCGCAGGACAAAGTGGACGAAGTCCCCATACTCAACCATCTTAAGTTCTAGTAGAGGAAGAAGGCATGCCTGCACTTATTTCTGATGAGGAAGTATCTAATGACTAACATATGTCCTTTCTTCCTTATTGCTAATGTTTGAAGTTTGGGCTATGATTTTTACTTTTTGGTAAATGTTGTTGCAAAATTCCAGACCGCACAATAAATATCTATCTGTTTCACTATTTCTCTTAATTTTTGTTCTACTACTCTGCCTCTGACTCACAGTGCTTCAGCTCTTCTGGGGATATTTCTGTCATACTATAGCCTCAAGTTCTGTGCATCTTATCTTTAATTAGTAAAGAATGTACTTCTTCCATTGATCCACAGTGTGTGCTTCACGGTATCCTTCAAATGTCACATTTTAATGAACATATACTCATATCACCTATCCCTTTCTCCTGGCCTTAATTCTATTGCATTTGCCACAATTTATATTAAGTAGTCTATGTATTTTCTCACTATTATATTATTTTATTTCAGAATTTCCCACCAGAAAATAAGATCTAGGAAGTAGTAATTTAAAAGAAAATACCACAGAAACATGCATTATGTACAAAAGCAACAAAATAATATGATATAGTAGCACTTAAGATCATCCAAAGTAGTTTTGATTTGCATTTCAATATTTGCTAGAGATGTTGAACATTTTTTTCATATATTTGTTGATTGATTGTATTTCATCTTCTGTGAATTAACTGTTCATTTCCTTAGTCCATTTATTAATTGGGTTATTTGGTTTTTAAATTTTTTTGAGTTCTTTATATATATTAGAAATTAATGCCTACCTGAAATGCATGTGGTAAACATTTTCTCCCAATATGTTGGCTCTTTCTTCACATTGTTGATTGTTTCTTCTGCTGAGAAGTTTTTCAGATTGAATTCATCCCATTTATTTATTCTTGATTTTTACTTCCTGTGCTTTAGGGGTCTTGTTAAGGAAGTCAGATCCTAGCTGACATGCTGGAGATTTGGCCTACTGCCGCAGTCTGGCTGGGCACAAAATCACGAGCCACCACACAGCTTGTAGATTCAAACAGCAACTCTTTATTCCCGAACTCACACCAGCCGTCTACAATCACGTTCTGGGGAAATCCACGTTCTCTGCCCAAATCCACATCCACTGGGCTTCTGTCTCCCAAAAAATACTGTCTGAATCCCGTGAGAACTCAAGGGGAACTCAGGCAGCATGATACGCCCTATTCCCAGCAGGAATAACCTTAAACCTTAAACCTGGAACCTAAACCGGGAACGCCCTAAACCCGGATCCGCCCTGGTCCTTGAGCAAGGTCACCTACATGCAATGTCACTGCAAAATGTCCTATTTCCACGAGTCCTTCCACTAAGCAACATGGGGTACGCTGGCAAGGAAATTGTCATACCTACTTGGCTAATGGCTCCCAGCAGCCTACTTTTTCTTCTATTAGGCTCAGGGTCTCTGTTCTAGTGCCTAAGTCTTTGATCCACTTTGAGTTGAGTTTCATGCAGAGTGAAAGATAGAGGTTTAATTTCATTTTTTTACATGTGGCTTTTCAATTTTTCCAGCACCATTTGTTGATTAGGCTATCTTTTCAGTGAATGTTTTTGTATCCTTCTTCTAGTATGATAAAACTGTGTTTATATGGGTTAGTCTCTGTGTCTTCTATTCTGTACCATTGGTCTACATGTTTGTTTTGGTGGCAGTTATCAAGAATACAAGCAACAATAAATATTGGCAAGGATGTTGGGTAAAGATATACATTGCTTGTAGGGATGCAAATTGGTGCAACCATATGGAAAGCAGTATGCAGATTCCTCAGAAAACTTGGAATGGAACCACCATTTGACCCAGCTATTCTATTCCTCAGTCTATACCCAAAGAACTTAAAATCAAAATATTACAGTGACATAGTCACATTAATGTTTATAGCATCTCAACTCACTAATAGTTAAATCATGGAAGCAACGAAATATTATTCTGTCTTAAAGAAGAATGAAATTGTGGCATTTGCCATAAATGAACTAAGTTGGAGAATATCATACTAAGCCAAATAAGCCAATCTCACAAAAACAAAGGCCAAATGTTTCCTCTGATATGCAGATTATAATTCACAATTAGGGAGACGGGCTAGGGAACAATAGAGTTACTTTATATTTGGTAGAGGAGAGTGAAGGGATGGGAGGGGATATGGGTTTAGGAAAGATAGTAGAAAAAAAAACAGACATTATTACCTTATGTACATATATAACTGCCTGACCAATGTAACTGTACAATCAGAAAAATGAGAAATTATACTCCATTTATGTAAGATATATCAAAGTGCATAAATGCATTCTACTATCATGTATAACTTATTAAAACAAATTATAAAAATTTAAAAAAATCATCCAAAGACTTGGTGAAAACTTCCTGCAAAAAGTCTGAGCTGAGTGTTGAAGAAGACATATAAAAGCACTAGTAAGAGAACATAATGACAACAGCACTGGTCTGTCACCAGGGCTTCATCTTTGTATTGTGCCTTCCATGAACCAACATTTTCATAGTTCTCCTTTTCCCAAAGACATTAAATCATAAGTAAAAACTTATAAATTCTCATTTTCTCATAAGTTTCAGATTGAAAAGAGAATAGTCTCATCTCTTTAGCTTAACAGTTTACTCTTCTAAAAGTATACACTTATTTAAAATTGACATGCTTATTTCAACTAGATTTTATATTAATTCTGAGATTTTTAAATGAAATTATAATTATATATTAATGTGGAAAAAACTTACGCAAGATAGTGTATTTAACCATAAAAAGAATCATACTTCCATGTCATAAACTAATAAGACTGCAAACTTTGTATTTCAATTTATTTACAATTTAAATCCTCAAAATTACATTAGTAAATATATATAAACATTTTTATCTTTTTCTTACATCATGGTATTTTTTTAATTACAAATGTTTGACTTTTGAAGGAAATACAATCAAAATATGTACTATAGGCATGCTATATAAAACCTGTGTTTGCCAGTTTTGTATGTTTTGCATAGCATTAGAGGAGTGACAGTCATGTTTCATTCTGAAAATCAAGCACATTTTAAAGAAATTGTATGCATTAATGTAAAGTTATTTAATCACTTTCAGTCTAACATATCAATATGATTTTTATTTTATTATTATTATGGCGACATGGATTGAACCAGGGAAGCTTAACCACTGAGTTATATCCACAGCTATTTTTATTTTATTTTTTCTTTTGAGGTAGGGTCTCATTAAGTTGCTTAGGGCCTCACTAAGTTGCTGAAGCTGGCTTTGAACTTATGATTCTCTTATCTCAGCCTCCCCAGCCACTGGGATTACAGGCCTATAGCACTGCACTTGGCTGGTCTTTATTTCAAAATATATTTAATTTATAATATTCCTTATTTGACTGAATAATTTTTAGAGCAATTTTATGTTTACAGAAAAATTGGCAGACAGTAGAGTGAGTTCTAATTATTGCCTCTCTCTCAACATATACTTTCTCTTACTAGTATCATCTTGATTAATAAAATATTTTATTTAATTTGATAACAAATATTTATATATAACTAATTATGCCCATATTTTTCATTAGCATTCACCTGACATAGTAATGTCTATGGGTATGGACAAGTATAAAATTATATGAGTATGTACCATTTATATTATCATATGGAATACTTTCACTGTCTCGACAGTTCTGTGTTCTACTTCAAGTCTTACTTTGAAAATAACTAAAATAGGTAGCCTGGGCAGGTTAGGGCTGCAAGGTGACAGCTCGGGCTCCGAAGCCGGGAGCGAAAACCGGGAGGGAGACTCGGGGGTTGGGGAGGAAGGATTCGCGGGCCATTGAGGGGCGGCGGGCCCGGGCCCGGGCCAGCGACTCGCAGAGCCCAGCGGACGGCGCAGTCGGCAGGCGCTGTCCCATGGGCTCGCCTAGAGGAACATCGGAGACCCCCGCCCTCCGCCGAGAAAAGATGGTTTCTCTGTGATATGGGATCCTGAAATGTGATCTTTCTTGAAAAGCGCACTGTGTGGTGAGTCTGATCAAGTGGACATCATTTGCTCTCATCCCAGACCTCTCTGGTTAAAGTCTGAGAAGCCTGTTCCAGGTACCAAAAATTTTCAGGCTTCTCCAAAAAAAAAAAAAAAAAAAAATTCAGTCTTCTCCAAATTTATTGGCTCCAAAATGTGAGCAAAAGAACTATAACAGAACAGGCCCAGTGGCCCGCAGAGGGGCAGAGCTGCCGCCCACGCCTGCAAGGTAGGCAGACCTACGACTCACCAGCAGAACAGGTCCAGAAGTCCGCAGAGGGCCAGAGCCGCCGCCTGCGCCTGCAAGGTAGGTGGACCTGCTACTGACCGGCAGAACAGGCCCAGTGGCCTGCTGGCGTGGTAGGCACATTGCCCCAATTGGAGGAGGGGCAGAGCCGCTGCCCGCGCCTGCGAGGGAGACTTTGCAACTATACAAGAGCAATATAAATATATAGGGGGAAAATTCAATAACACAACAGTTTCACCAAGTAGAAAGAAACGCGAACAGTATGAAAAGACAAGGAAAGAAAGGACCACAAGCAATGCAGGTCAACTCAATGTTAGAAGAGGTAATATCTGCAGCAGATGGAATGTCAGATAAAGAATTCAGGATATACATGCTTCAGATGATCTGGAGTCTCAAGGAAGACATTAGACAGCAAAATCAGACAATGAAAGATCACTTCGACAATGAATTACATAAACAAATCCAAGAAGCAAAAGATCAACTATACAGGGAGATAGAGGTTATAAAAAACAAACAAACAGAAATCCTAGAAATGCAGGAGGCAATAAACCAACTTAAAAACTCAATTGAGAATACTACCAGCAGAGTAGAACACTTAGAAGATAGAACATCAGACAATGAAGACAAAGTATTTCAACTTGAAAAGAACATAGACAGCTAAGCAAGACTGTTAAGAAACCATGAGCAGAACATCCAAGAAATATGGGATAACATCAAGAGACCAAACTTAAGAGTCATTGGGATACAGGAAGGTATAGAGGTCCAAACCAAAGGAATGAGCCATCTATTCAATGAAATAATACGAGAAAACTTCCCAGACTTGAAGAATGAGACAGAATCCCAAATCCTAGAAGCCTACAGGACGCCGAATGTGCAAAATCATAAGAGATCCACACCTAGACACATTATAATGAAGATGCCCAACATACAGAATAAGGAGAGAATTTTAAAAGCTACAAGAGAAAGGAAGCAGATTACATTTAGGGGTAAACCAATCAGGATAACAGGTGATCTTTCAACACAGACTCTGAAAGCTAGAAGATCCTGGAATAACATATTTCAAACACTGAAAGAAAATGGGTTCCAACCAAGAATTGTGTATCCAGCAAAATTAAGCTTCAGGATGGAAGATGAAATTAAAACCTTCCAGGATAAACAAAAGTTAAAAGAATTTGCAGCTAGAAAACCATCTCTCCAAAAAATCCTCGGCAAAACATTACAGGAAGAGGAAATGGAAAATAACAATGAAAACCAACAGTGGGAGGTAGGACAGTAAAGGCGGGGAAATAATCAAAGAGGAAAACAAACCATGTTTAGCAACATAAATAAACAAATATGGCTGGAAGAACAACCCATATCTCAATAATATCCCTAAATGTTAATGGCTTAAACTCACCAATTAAGAGACACAGGCTAGTAGAATGGATCACAAAACAAGACCCAACAATATGCTGTCTACAGGAGATGCATTTGATAGGAAAAGACATACATAGACTGAAGGTGAAAGGTTGGGAAAAATCATATCACTCATATGGACTTCAGAAACAAGCAGGAGTGGCCATACTTATATCAAATAAAATAGATTTCAAGCCCAAGTTAATCAAAAGGGATAAAGAGGGACAATACAAACTGCTCAAGGGAACCATACACCAACAAGACATAACAATCATAAATATATATGCCCCAAACAATGGTGCAGCTATGTTCATCAAACAAACTCTTTTCAAGTTCAAGAGTCTAATAGACCACCATACAATAATCATGGGAGACTTCAACACACCTCTATCACCACTGGACAGATCTTCCAAACAAACGTTGAATAAGGAAACTATAGAACTCAATAACACAATTAATAACCTAGACTTAATTGACATATATAGAATATAACACCCAACATCAAGCAGTTACACTTTTTTCTCAGCAGCACATGGATCCTTCTCAAAAATAGATCATATATTATGTCACAGGGCAACTCTTAGACAATATAAAGGAGTAGAGATAATACCATGCATCTTATCTGATCATAATGGAATGAAACTGAAAATCAACGATAAAAGAAGGAAGGAAAAATCATGCATCACTTGGAGAATGAACAATAGGTTACTGAATGATCAATGGGTTATAGAAGACATCAAGGAGCAAATTAAAAAATTCTTAGAGATAAATGAAAACACAGACACAACATATAGAAATCTATGGGACACATTGAAAGCAGTTCTAAGAGGAAAATTCATTGCTTGGAGTTCATTCCTTAAAAAAAGAAAAAAAACAACAAATAAATGATCTCATACTTCATCTCAAAATCCTAGAAAAAGAAGAGCAAAACAACAGCAAAAGAAGTAGAAGGCAAGAAATAATTAAAATCAGAGCTGAAGTTAATGAAATCGAAACAAAAGAAACAATTGAAAAAATTGACAAAACTAAAAGTTGGTTCTTTGAAAAAATAAATAAAATCGACAGACCCTTAGCCATGCTAATGAAGAGAAGAAGAGAGAGAACTCAAATTACTAGCATACAGGATGAAAAAGGAAATATCACAACAGACACTTCAGAAATACAGAAGATAATCAGAAATTATTTTGAATCCTTATACTCCAATAAATTAGAAGATAGTGAAGGCATCGATAAATTTCTTAAGTCATATGATCTGCCCAGATTGAGTCAGGAGGATATAGACAACCTAAACAGACCAAAATCAATTGAGGAAATAGAAGAAATCATCGAAAGACTACCAACTAAGAAAAGCCCAGGACCAGATGGGTATACAGCAGAGTTTTACAAAACCTTTAAAGAGGAACTAATACCAATATTTTTCAAGCTATTTCAGGAAATAGAAAAAGAGGGAGAACTTCCAAATTCATTCTACGAGGCCAACATCACCCTGATTCCTAAACCAGACAAAAACACTTCAAAGAAAGAAAACTACAGACCAATATATCTAATGAACGTAGATGCAAAAATCCTCAATAAAATTCTGGGGAATCGGATACAAAAACATATCAAAAAAATTGTGCACCATGATCAAGTAGGATTCATCCCTGGGATGCAAGGCTGGTTCAATATACTGAAATCAATAAATGTTATTCACCACATCAATAGACTTAAAAATAAGAACCATATGATCATCTCGATAGATGCAGAAAAAGCATTCGACAAAGTACAGCATCCCTTTATGTTCAAAACTAGAAAAACTAGGGATAACAGGAACATACCTCAATATTGTAAAAGCAATCTATGCTAAGCCTTAGGCTAGCATCATTCTGAATGGAGATAAATTGAAGGCATTCCCTCTAAAATCTGGAACAAGACAGGATGCCCTCTCTCACCACTTCTGTTCAACATAGTTCTTGAAACACTGGCCAGAGCAATTAGACGAAATAAATTAAAGGCATAAAAATAGGAAAAGAAGAACTTAAATTATCACTATTAGCAGGTGACATGATTCTATACCTAGCAGACCCAAAAGGGTCTACAAAGAAACTATTAGAGCTAATAAATGAATTCAGCAAAGTGGCAGGATATAAAATCAACACGCATAAATCAAAGGCATTCCTGTATATCAGCGACAAATCCTATGAAATGGAAATGAGGACAACCACTCCATTCACAATATCCTCAAAAAAAAAATAAAATAAAATACTTGGGAATCAACCTAACAAAAGAGGTGAAAGACTTATACAATGAAAACTACAGAACCCTAAAGAGAGAAATAGAAGAAGATCTTAGAAGATGGAAAAATATACCCTGTTCATGGATAGGCAGAACTAACATCATCAAAATGGTGATATTACCAACAGTTCTCTATAGGTTTAATGCAATGCCAATCAAAATCCCAACGGCATTTCTTGTAGAAATAGATAAAGCAATTATGAAATTCATATGTAAAAATAAAAGACCCAGAATAGCAAAAACAACTCTAAGCAGGAAGTGTGAATCAGGCGGTATAGCGATACCAGACCTCAAACTATACTACAGAGCAATAGTAACAAAAACAGCATGGTACTGGTACCAAAACAGGCGGGTGGACCAATGGTACAGAATAGAGGACACAGAAACCAATCCACAAAACTACAACTATCTTATATTTGATAAAGGGGCTAAAAGCATGAAATGGAGGAAGGATAGCATCTTCAACAAATGGTGCTGGGAAAACTGGAAATCCATATGCAACAAAATGAAACTGAATCCCTTTCTCTCACCATGCACAAAAGTTAACTCAAAATGGATCAAGGAGCTTGATATCAAATCAGAGACATGGCGTCTGATACAAGAAAAAGTTGGCTACGATCTACATACTGTGGGGTCGCTCTCCAAATTCCTCAATAGGACACCCATAGCACAAAAGTTAATAACTAGAATCAACAAATGGGACTTACTCAAACCAAAAATTTTTTCTCAGCAAAAGAAACATTAAGAGAGGTAAATAGGGAGCCTACATCCTGGGAACAAATCTTTACTCCTCACACTTCAGATAGAGCCCTAATATCTAGAGTATACAAAGAACTCATAAAATTAAACAATAAGAAAACGAATAACCCAATCAACAAATGGGCCAAGGACCTGAACAGACACTTCTCAGAGGAGGACATACAATCAATCAATAAGTACATGAAAAAATGCTCACCATCTCTAGCAGTCAGAGAAATGCAAATCAAAACCACCCTAAGATACCATCTCACTCCAGTAAGATTGGCAGCCATTATGAAGTCAAACAACAAGTGCTGGCGAGGATGTGGGGAAAAGGGTACACTTGTACATTGCTGGTGGGACTGCAAATTGGTGCAGCCAATTTGGAAAGCAGTATGGAGATTTCTTGGAAAGCTGGGAATGGAACCACCATTTGACCCAGCTATTCCCCTTCTCGGTCTATTCCCTAAAGACTTAAAAAGAGCATGCTACAGGGACACTGCTACATCGATGTTCATAGCAGCACAATTCACAATAGCAGGACTGTGGAACCAACCTAGATGCCCTTCAATAGACAAATGGATAAAAAAAATGTGGCATTTATACACAATGGAGTATTACTCTGCATTAAAAAATAACAAAATCATAGAATTTGCAGGGAAATGGATGGTATTAGAACAGATTATGCTAAGTGAAGCTAGCCAATCCCTAAAAAACAAATGCCAAATGTTTTCTTTGATATAAGGAGAGTAACTAAGAACAGAGTTGGGAGGAAGAGCATGAGAAGAAGATTAACATTAAACAGGGGTGAGAGGTGGGAGGGAAAAGGAAAGAGAAGGGAAATTGCATGGAAATGGAAGGAGACCCTCATGTTTATACAAAATTACATACAAGAGGAAGTGAGGGGAAAGGGGGAAATAAAACAAGGGGGAGAAATGAATTACAGTAGATGGGGTAGAAAGAGAAGATGGGAGGGGAGGGGATGGGGGATAGTAGAGGATAGGAAAGGCAGCAGAATACAACAGACACTAGTATAGCAATATGTAAAACAGTGGATGTGTAACCGATGTGATGCTGCAATCTGTATACGGGGTAAAAATGGGAGTTCATAACCCACTTGAATCAAAGTGTGAAATATGATATGTCAAGAACTATGTAATGTTTTGAACAAGCAACAATAAAAATTAAAGAAAAAAATAACTATAACAATAAAAAAAAGAAAACAACTAAAGTAATTGCAAGTCTGATTAATATTCTTATTTATTAAATATTTATTTTATTAGTGTTCTTTTCCTTACTGAATTTAGAAAGCTGAGCAAACATGAATGTATGGAAAGCATGTGTATGTTTGGTGGGAGAGGTTTCCCTTTTTACACTGGAAAAAGGAGAGACCAAATGACAGTAAGCAACACATTAATTGCTCAATAAATGATGAGATACTAATTACAAATTAATATATTATGGAAGCTAACTAAACCAGACAGGAGATATGGGAAACTCAGGTGATACTTATCTAGGAAACACAACAAAAGTTAAGTACCTATGATTTTATAAGAATAGAGCTGACACAGAATTATTTGGCAATTTGTTTCAAATTATACTTTTCAACATTTATTGTGTATCAAAATTACTTTGGGTTTCTATTAAATTTAGACTTTTTTTTTTGTCTGACTCTCCAAGAATCTGATTAGTATTAGTGTGGCAATACACAGATACATATTATGTTTTAACAAAAAACCATAACAATTCTGAGAGAAATAGTCTACAGATCAGAACAACAGAAGTAAAGCTCTCAGAAAACACTGCGCAGTTACTCTTGACACAGAAATACGAATAATTGCATTCACTGTCAAAGCAGACAGGTAGATGCCACCTTAGCAAGTGACTTGAACCACCCACTCACTGTGTATAGTATATGCATTTTAAATCATTTGATTAATGGTTTTCTAACTTACCTTCTGAAGGTTGTTCCCGGATGTAACTGGCATTATATTCAAGAATCTTTCCTGCTCTATTTCATTTGCTATAATTTGTCAATTTGTCTATTTCATTTTGTTTGTGACTCTATGATGACTAACAGCTGATATTCACTCTACATAAAGAAAATGGTGATGAAACCTATTCCATCTATTCTGATTGTTCTTCAGATTAATTCCCTCCCACTACTTTAACCTTTCTTCACAGTGTTTCTTCTCCATCCCTTGACTCATTTGTATTATGCATGAGGTTCTTTTCATCACATTTAAAGTACTGGAAATGGGCATAGTGATCTGTTTATGACTAATGTGGAACACAGTGGATCAAGTCTAGGACTACATAAGAGTAGCTTTTATACTACTACAAATGATGCCATTTGAATAGGGTTGTGTGACTGACAAAATACTTATCCATGGATTATTCTATTTATTAAACAGGTGTATTTACAACACCTCGGTTTTATAGACAAAAAAAAAATCTAAGCTTAGAAATGGTAAGAAATTCAACTTCAATTTATTATTTTAAATATTTTTTAGTTGTTGATGGACCTTTATTTTATTTATTTTTATGTGGTGCTGAGAATCGAACCCAGTGCCTCACACATACTAGGCAAGCACTCTACCACTGAGGCACAACCTCAGCCCTCAACTCAATTTAAACAACAAATATGTTTTCTCACATTTCTTTGTTCTTGTTGCTGTTATTTTCCCTGTGTTTCAATTCAATATAGGATGCCCAAAAGATTCAGCAGAGTAGCAGAAACAACTGAATGATTCCAGGAATAGGAACTGTTGAATGATTCCATCTAGAATGCAATCCAACAGCTCTAGTCTAACCATTGTCCAGATTTTGTATATCACATTATATTATATTACATAATATAATCATCTAAAGTTTCCAAACTTTCTGAAACTATATTCTTGCTAATAGCATCTTTAAATGCTCTGGGTAAGAGTAGAAAAATTTAAAATTTTGTCTAAGATTTTGTCAACATCATTTGATGTTGATGCACATATTCATCCTGCTGTAGTTCACCAGTTCTTGTTTCTGAAGACAGGTTAATTGACAATTTTTTGGTGTTTTCTCCAATTCCTTTGTTAAGGATAAATGAACATATTAATGCCACAATTATTAAAATATAGAATATTTCCACTGGTCATGGTGGCACATACCTGTAACCCCAGCTAGAGAGAAAGGTGAGGCAAGATGATCACAGTCCTAGGCCAGTCTGGTCAACTTAGAGAGACCATATCTCAAAGTAGAAGATTAAAAAGAGTGATGTGACTCAGTAATAGAGTGCACCTGGATTTAATCCTTAATGTGCCCCGAAATAAATAAATAATAAAAGGGAAGGGAATGTAAGTGCTAGGTTCGATATCCAGTACATATGTATATATGTGTGTGTGTATACATATAGAGAGCGAAAGAATTTCATGATCACTCAAAATTCCTATCATTTTCTTTTGTCATTATGTGTCATTAATTTTCTACTCTGATCCTAATCCTGTGAAATAACTGATTTGATTTTAGTATAGTTTTACATCTTCCAGATATAACATAAAGGATGAAGCTCTTTTATTCTAATTTCTTTGGTTTGCATAATAATTTGGAGATTCTTCTGTGTTGTTTATAAAAATAACTTGGTTCTTTTTATTGTTCAGTGGTATTTCAATATAATATGTATATATCATAATTTGTTTATATGGCCCTAAGTTGATGAATGTTTGAGTTATTTCCAGTTGTAAGATGTTATAAATAAAGATTCACATACCAGTACTTGCATAGACATACTTTATCATTCTGCTTTCAAAATAGTTAGAAGTTAAATTGCAAGTTCTTCTTCTTGCAAGTTCATGTTTAATTTTGTAAAAACAAAAACTTCCAAATTGTTTTCCAAGGTATCTGTAACTTTTAATTTATTTCCATGCAATATGTGAGGGTTCTAATTACTCTGAATTTTGCCAACAATTGCAATGAATGTTTTTTTAATTGTAGTCATTCCAGTTTGTATATGGTGGTATCGGACCAGTCTAGTTTGTTTCTCCAGGTACATTTTAGATTTAGCAAATCAATTTCTAGGAAAAAATGTGGATTTGAAGGGGATTTGGCAATCAATTTGGTTGAAATTGGTCCCCTAAAACTATGGCTTCTGCAATCCACAAACATATTTTGTACCTCAATTTATTTAGTTGTTTATTTTATCATATCGATACTTTACAGTTTTTTAAGTTCACATTTACAATAAATAGTTTATGATTGTGTCATTAAATAATTAATTTTCAAGTGATATTATAAACCTGAGTCTCTTAAATGCTCAGAGTCCCGATGCGTCTCCCCAACATGAAATTCAATCTGAGTACTACTGAGGTTTCTCTCAGAATTGAGAAAAGCACCTGAAGATCATGTTCAGTCCAGTACACCATGAAGAAGATTTTTGATTACAGCTAATCAAACTTCTAACATGTATGGTACATTGACACTGTGGTTTAGTTCCATGAAAATGGTGATATTCTGACAACCTAGAACTAGTCTTACTGATGAAAACAGAAGACTTGTATACCTTTAGCAGAATTTGGAGTCTATTTTATACATAGTTGGATGTGGCTGTAACTGGGGGAAAAAAATCATCACTGTCCTGTAAATCCTCCTCACTGGGTAAAAGGGGAGTCTTTAATTGTTAGAGATTTTGAAGATGACTCTGATCATCAAACAGATTTGAGAAGTATAGACACTCTGTTGATGACCCATTTCTTTCACAATTTTGCCAGTCTTATAATGCATTCACTTCTTTATTTTTATTCAAAGAAAAACAAAATTATCAAAACAAACACATGTTAATATAACATTATGCAAAAATATATTCATGGTTCTTTGTATTCTAAATATAGACAAACCAGCATGAATATTCATAGAACAGTTAACTGCATTTCATATTCTTGTTTGCACTGAAAATTGATGTAGATAAGTGAAATTGCCTTGCATACAAATTCTTCTGACTACATGTTTTCAGAATCTTATTACTTTCCAGCCCTATTTAGGTCTGTTTATGTTGCCTTTTGCACATAAGTGGAAATTAGCCAAAATGATGTAAGTACATGTGAGAAATATACTCCATTGTTCCATACCACAAATAAGGAAGAGAAAAATCAAATCACACTAAAAAATTAAATCAGTGGGCATGAATGAGTTGGGGGTATTTCATTAATTAAAAATATACAAAATCAATGTCATATTTCCAAAATTAAAGTACCAAAGTAACTATATTTGGATGTGCAATAAAGATGAAAAGCCACATTAGCCAAAAATTAACCAAAAGATCTCCTTTGCTGCGATTAGAGTGAAACTAATTAAAAGGTATGCATGACTTTATATTTATATTTGGTACCAAAATGTTGAAACCCAATATATAACCCATTGTGTATTTAATGACATATTTTGTAATTCAAGGTCTGCTATCCTAAATTTATAGGTCAAAGAAAAACTGATTAAAAAGCATCATCATTCAATAAATTTCTCAAATGTTTTCCTTCCTATAATTTTTCATATTGACTTTAAGATTATTTTAAATTAATTTTATAAGTTTTCAAAATTTGTCAAAGTCCACCTGGTAATTTTTACTTACACCTTGAGCTTCTAATTATTGTACATCTCTGATGACCTTCTGGCTATGAAATCGATTCCTGCAACTTCTGGATGAATATGCATTTGAGCTATAGAAACACAGGCCAAATTAATGAAGAGCTATCTACTACTGCCACCTATGGCAAATAAGAACCAGTTGTAAACCCTTAAAAATCATGAAATTAGCACTGTACTAGACAGAAGAACATGAATGAAGGGAAGGCCA
This sequence comes from Marmota flaviventris, assembly GCF_047511675.1. Classification (NCBI taxonomy): domain Eukaryota; kingdom Metazoa; phylum Chordata; class Mammalia; order Rodentia; family Sciuridae; genus Marmota; species Marmota flaviventris. Next base: position 29,113,614 of record NC_092500.1, on the reverse strand, counting down.
CATATCCATTGAAAAATTGCTATGATGTTCCATTTGTCAACTTTACAGCTTACCGAATATAAATTCAATAAGCATGAAATCCACATGCTTAACTGAATTTCAACATAACACATTTTCCTTTCAAAGGAATGCTATGTACTTTCCTAAATAGGTTTAAAGAAAATTCCTACTGAAATTCTATAAAAAATTAGAGCTTTCCAAATATTCACTGAAATTTGGAGCTTATAATAATGATGGCTCAAATTGTAAGACTAAACTAAAAATCTGTTATTTTCAGCTAAGTAAAATATTATATAGCTTATTAGCTATATTCTTTAAACTCTATTTTACTTAGATGTGTTCAACTTTTACTCAAAAATTAAATTAAAAAAAAAAAGTTTAACTTTTCTAGTTTCTGCCAGTTTAGAGACCTCTTGTATTTTCAACTAGGAGAAAAATTTTTGTTTTCTGTTCTCACTAACCCAATTAGTTTTTAAATGGAAAGTCTCAAAATAAAAAAAAAAATAGCAACGGAGACTTACTATTAGATGTGTATCATGGTGATTTAGGTAAAGGTTTGATCCTAAGATTGATATATGATTACTGGATTCGTTTTCCTAAATATTTTTTATAATCTGGGACCACATTTAGATCTATCTGTCTTATTCAACCTTTGCACCACTGACACAAACATTTTTCTCTTAAAAAAGACATGAAATCAGTTCAAAAAGCTCATGATAGCAGAAAGAACATTTTTTTTCTTCCTTTGATAACAATGTTTTAGGTGAAGCCTCCATATACCTAGTTGAACAAATTTCATCAGTCCCCCATTAGCCATTATTTTGCTGTCTGCTGTTTTAATACCTGCAGTTAACCATAGTCCAAATATATTATGTGGAAAATTCCAGAAGTAAACAATTCACCAGTTTTAAATTGAACATTGTTCTGATCAGTATGACAAATTCTCTCTCCCTACCCTAGGACATGAATCATCCCTTTTGTCAAGGATATTCATGCTTTATAAACCAGTTGCCTGTTAGCCACTTGGTAAGCATATCAGTTACCAGAACAATTGTGTTGGTATTGCAGTACTGCAGTGCTGGTGCTCAAGTAACCTTTACTTTAGTTAATAATGGTCACAAATCACAAATGTTCTGATGCAAAGGAGTAATCAGGGTATAGCATGGAAAGACAGACGAAACTTCATACTATGTAATAACACTCAGTATATGTATGAAAAATATCCGGTAGAAGTCTTAGAACCAATCACTTATAGATAGAGAAGAACAAGTATATAGAAAAAAATTAGCTGTCCTGCAGGACTGGTATCATTAGTGACACAGTAAAGGACTTTTGTCACTGATATTTGAATACAAGTCTCCAAGGTCCTGTATCAAACTTCCTTTTACCTTACCAATGTCCTGGAATATTATTATGTTTCTTCTCTTCCTCCTTATTTACCTTCTTATTCTTCTTTCACAATTTTTTTTTTCCTGATCTGTACCCAGTACCCTCTGGTCTCTTCAATGTCTCTAGGGAAAGTCATTACTGTGGTCTCTGCCCCACTTCAAAATTATTCCTCTCTCTCTCTCTCTAGTTCTCCTTAAAATTAAAATAACATATTCCCAAATAATTCATTCCAGCTGTGGTAGTATTGCTATATCTTGTCCATACTTTTATGCATCACTCTATTTCATTGATTTTAAAATGTAGTTTTTCTTTTAGTACTTTCTGCATTTAGGCCTTATATTTTTCAAATGTAAATAATATGGAAATATTTTGATTCATTCCCTTAAATGTGCTTCTATATCAATTATATTTCTTTCAACAATGTTTTGGAATAGAAGAAAGATGACACTTGTTATGAATTTGTGCTTTCAAGAGCATGTCGGACTAAGTATAATTTGTATATAATGAGTGGTATATGAATGACCCTAGATAAGGATCAATGCATGTTCTATGTTGCTAATGGTTGTGTGCATATTTTAATCTGTGACCAAAAAAATATACCATGTACTGGAAAACTTAGAGGTGAAATGTTTGGGTTCTGAGATTTTTAACCTAATCAGTGTGTTATTCCCTTAATAGAGGTTACATGGATGATAACTATAGGCAGGTGGTGTGTAGCTAGAGGAGGTGGGTCCCTGGGGGCATGTCTTCGGGGTATATATTTTTGTCCTTACTGAGTGGAGCTCTCTTGCTCTCTGTCTCCTGGTGTGAAGTCTTAGGCCATTCCCTCTCCCACATTCTTCCACCATATTCAGTCTCACCTTGAGCCTTGAGAAATGGACCCAGCTGTCTAGAGACTGATACCTCTGAAACCATGAGATTCCAAATAAACTTTTCCTCCCCAAATTGTTCTTGTCAGGTATTTCAGTCACAGCAGCAAAGAAAAAAGAAGTGGATCAAAACACAGAGTAAAATGTATGTTTAATTCTTAGGTTGTTTGTGAGGGTTATGATTTTCACTTCAATTCTTACTTGTCATCTGTCCTTCCTCATTCTGTATACTGTGTTAAATGCCAAGGGGTTGGACACTAAAAAAATAACTCTAGGGGTCATATTTTTTATGCTTTTGGAAGACTTGACAAGAAACAGTGAGAATGAATTCCAGAAATGCTCCTCAGGATTCTGAAGGTTTTAAGAATATAGAGGCCCAGGTATTACAGCTGGGTATAAAGGTTTTGCATTATTTCTATATGGTAAGAAATTATTGAAAAGCAGTATAACTATCTCTAGACGGGAAATCAATAGTTCTGTTCTCATTTATACGATCACTGACTTATTCCAATTCTTTCATTCTTTATCTGTTTCTCAATTTCCTTTGTGGCAAAATAGAGAATTTATCCAGGGAATTCTACAAGGTTAATCATCTTCAAATTTCCTTGGTTCTATCATAAGTAAATGGTCTGACTCTAGATTGGATAAAGAGAAATAAAAAGAGAATGCAGAATAAATTAGTTCATTTGTTGTTACCCACCTGCTTGAGTGTCTACCAAAAAAAAAAAAATCCTGACTCACTGTTAACTCCTTTCTTACCTTCTCCCACTTCTTTCCAAAATGATTTTTATATGTTATCAATGCACCTAAATCATAAATTAAAATATCCAGATGTATGGTCCTTGTCACTGAGTGACTCCACCCTATAAATGGAATAAAATCAAATCCCTAAAACAGAGAAGATTAACCATAAAGAACACACAAATTGGCAGTACATGCACAAGTGTACTGGTTGTGTTCAAGGACATGTGCATGTATATTTTCATTACAAAGTCATTACAATCTACAAAACATGAGAAGAGGTGAAACAGGTTCTCCTTGAAAGGAATCCTTTAAAGTAAACTTTCAAGTAAAAATCCCAAATGGATCTAGATTAGAGCTCACTGCCTCCACCCCATCCCCAATGACAATTCAAGACAGCTGCTAAATTTAACATGAATGCACTGGAACACCCGTCCTCCTACACAATAGCAGGCTGTGAGCTGCCAGTCCCCAGGATGTACTCAATTTCTGAATTGCTGCACAGCGGCCCTGCTGATCCTTAATCCTTATGAATACAGCATTGACACACGGCCAAGATTTTCAGAGGATTCATTTTTAAAGCAGAAAAAAAGGAACAAAAAGAAAGAAAAAGCTCAACGCAACATGTTAAGACACATCCTGTGAGGAAAAAATTCTGAGATGGGGAAAGAAATGACTCAATAAATAAATGTGAAGACATGCAGTTCCCAACGTGCAGATGGTTCATGTTCTAAAAGTTCATTTGCAGACCAGTTATTTGGAAATCAGAACATATTGTTCCATAGAAACAATGTTTTCCTTGTCCATTGTGTTCCTAGGGTAGACCATAAAATCCTATCTCACCAAGAATGTGCCTGATGTGTGTAATATAGAAATGATATTGACTCCATCACTTGTAATAATGTGTGTATTAAAAAGATAGCCAGAAATGCATCATGTCTGCTCTAAGCCTGAATCGCCGATTAATCCATCCATTGTGCACCTTATTAAGCTGTGGGTGGGGATAACGTGGGCCAAGAAAGCAGACTTCATCCCTGCCTTCACTGAACTTATTCAAATCATAATTGTCATGCTTAGCTACTTACCAGAACGTTCAGTCCAATCTGACTGCAAAGAAGGCAACTGGATACTCTGTGCACAGTATGCATAGAGATGACTCCGTCCGGGGATCTCTTCGTGTATGTGGTATATACAAGGCAGAAAAGAGGAACACACCAATTCAGTGACTGACAATATATCCCACATGGGTGTGAGCAACATGGGTCAGTGGTCAAGATCCCAATTTGTGTTTGTGTTGATCAGCTTTTCATTGCTGTAACCAAAATACCTGAGAAGAACAACCTACTTTTGACTCACAGTTTCAGAGGTTCAGTCTGTGGTCAGCAGATTCCATTACTCTGGGCCTAGTGTGAGGAAGAGAAAAATATGATAGAAGGGCCTGGTGGAAAAACACTGTTCACTCATGGAAGTCAGGAAACAGAGAAAGGAGAAAATAGACTGTTGGGAAGAAGAACCCTTCCAGGGAAGGCCCCCCCTAGTGATGCAATCTCTCCAGCCATGCCTGACTTGCTTATAGACTGTCCAGTTAAAATTAGAATGAACTGATTAGATTACATCTCCTATAATCTGATCTTTGGACCTCCTTATATTCCTTCATTAACACAGGCAATTTGGGGGAACACCTAAAAGCCAAACTATAGCAGTGTCAGTTAGCCTTTTGTCACTGTGACAGAATACTTGAGAAAATAAATTTATAAGATGGAAAGGTGTATTTTGGGTCACGGCGTCAGAGGTTTCAGTCCCTGGTCACTTAACCTTATTGCCTTTGGTTGCCTTTGGGCCTATTATGGCAGCAGAGCACAAAATTATGGGTAATGAAGTGGAGGGGCTGCTCATACTAGGTGGCAGGGAAGCAAGGAGAGAGAGGAAGGGACCAGGGCTCCAATATGCCCTTCAGGAACATGACCCCAATGACTGAACTCCCTTCTACCAGGCCCCACCTCCTGAAGGTTCCATCACTTCCCATTTGGCTTTAAGGACTGGGAATGAGCCTTAGATGCATGGGCTTTGGGGGAATAATCAAGATTCAAACAGTAACATAATTGATTGTGTCTTTGGCTAAAACTATCAAGAGATAGGTAGATTAAAAGTATTGTAAGTGGGTATTATGGTTTGGATGTGAGGTGTCCCCTGAAAGCTCACACATGAGACAAGGCAAGAAAGTTCAAAGGAGATACGATTGAATGGTGAGAGTTTTAACCCAATCAGTGGATTAATTCCCTGACAGGAATTAACTGAGTGGTGACTGAAGCGGTAGGGTGTGGCTGGAGGAGGTAGGAATTGGGGACGTGGCTTTGGGGTATACATTTGTATCTGGAAAGTAGAAACCGCTCTTTCTCTGCTTTCTGATCATCATGTGAACCCCTTTTCTCCACTAAACTCTTCTGCCAAGATGTTCTGTCTCACCTTGTGCAGAAAGGAATGGAGCCGGCCTTCCATCAATGGAGACTTCTGAAACCATGAGCCTCCCTAGTAAAACTTCCTCCTCTGCAATTGTTCTGATCAGATCTTTTAGTTGACTAAAACAATGGGAAAGGAATTTCCGGTACTACTGACTGGTCATCTGTCTCTAAGTTAGAAATTGAATATTCCAGCCAGACATTGTGGCACACACTTGTAATTCAAGTGACCCAAAGTTAAGGCAAGAAGATTGCCAGTTGGAGAACGGCCTCGTCATCTTAGCGAGACTCCCTGTCTCAAAATAAAACAATAAAAAATAAATGAATAAATTAATTAATTAAAAAAAACCTGGAGATGTAGCTCAGCAGTAAAACATCCCTGGTTAAATCCTAATACCAAGAAAGAAAGGGACAGGGACAGGGAAAGGGAACCGTGATGGGAAGGAAAGGACGGGACCTAACAATACTGGCCTATCACTATCTTCTAATGCCTTGGAGAGTTAAAGGGATGAGGACCTGGAATTTGTCTGTGTGTTTTGGATCTGTTAAATTTGTCTGAAACAGCACCAGTAGCAAGAGGCAAAGCTATTTATTTGTTTACTTATTTATCTATTTATTTACGCAACTTGATTTCTCCACCTGTCCTCTTCATCCTGTGGGTCCAGTCTCACTCATGATCACTTGGCAGGAACCTCCACCGTTGGAACCTATTTGCTTTCTCATTGGCAGTTTCCAAGCTCCTGCAGGGAACTCCTTCCTCTTGTGTTTCAAAGTGTCCTCTTAAACCTCCCTCTCAGATTCTGTTGACAGGCTCTAAACCCATTAAATAATGGAGCCACCTGAGCTCAGTCCACTTTCCTGCATTCTTCTCCAGGTGTCCATCATTGTTGAGGCCCCCTTACATCTTTAGCTCTCACCACCTACCCAACCTACCACCGTAAAAGTGAACTTTCAAAATTCTCTAGTAACTCTTTCAAAATAGAAGAACGTGTTGCATGTACAGAACAATACAAGTGCAGATGGTTTTTGACTCAAAGGGTCCTAAAAAAGGTAGGACTGTGGTTGTTGGCAAAGTCAGGACTTCTTCCTTAATGTAACCTTCTTGGTGACTCCCTCTCTCTCCAGGTGTGTCTTGACTCCCTATTGCCACTGCTCATTCTTCATGTAGGCACAGGAAGCTGTCGGCACTATTTCTCTTTTCATCCACTGTCTGTCTTTCCCTGGCTTCCTGCTGGTGCTAAAAATGGTCTTAGAGCTTTCCTCTTATGCTAATCCCAGAATTGGATTTTGGAAAAATACAAGGAATTTTCTGCAGTACAAGAAGAGAAATAAATAGGAGGCCAAAAATTCCTGTCAGGTTTTTTGTTTTATTTTTTAATTTTTTAAGTATTTTTAGTACCAAACCCAGGGAGCCATATCCCCAACCCTTTTTATTTTTTATTCTGATAAAGGATCTTGCTAAATTGCTTACGACCTTGCTAATTTGTTGGGGGCTGTCCTTAACTGCTGGGATGACAGGTGTGTGCTATTACCCCTTTTCCTGTGTCTGGGCCCCTTTCCTCATCTTTTCCCTCTTCAACTCAGTAAAGGCGGGGAAATACACACATAGGAGAAAACAATGGGACTCAGGGTTTTGAAAGAATGAATCAAAGTGTAGACTTTTCAGTTCAGAGCAAATCAAGACTTGAGGGGTTCAAGGGATCAGTGTGTTAGAATGCCACCTGCACCCCCTCCCCACTCTACATGGTTCTCTGCATCAAAAATGAATGTTTATTTCAGAATAAGTGTGATCATAGAGAAGAACAGGGAAGGGTTTTGGGAAGATGTTTCTAATCCCCTTATTCAGGTTTTGCAAGAGAGGATGTAGAGAAAGAATAGAAGGAAGTCGGTGAAGCATAGAGACTATGACGTGGTTAAGCTCATAGTTGAGCTAAAAAGCAAGAAAGGCTAAATGCACCTTGTCATCACTCACAGGACTGGCCCCAAGTAACATAAGACTCACTTCTAATCACACTCCAGAAAGAAAGAGGGCAGATCATTTCCTGGCAAGACACTTTCAGGATCATATATCCTAGAGGAGACCTTTCAAGTCAGATATGAAGGGATGGACCTCATAGAGGTAGTGATTTAGTTCAAGGTCACTTAGTGTTAATGATCTTTAAGGACCAGGTCCTTGAAACACATACTGACTATTCTCCGTAACAATCCTAAAATAAAGGAATTATTGTCTCTTTAACATTGCAAAAAAAGAGAAAGAAAAAGAGAATTGAGGTTATAGAAGTTTAAAAATCACTTGTTCAAAGTCACAGAATGAAAAACTAGAACAATTTGAACTCTAGTTACTTGGGTCTACAAACCCATCTTATTTTTATTACTGTGTGCTGCTTACTAACTACAAAGCAAAGAAATGACATAGGCCAGCTCTGTGCAGCAGGAGGACCTGTTCTAAATATTGAGGTTGTACCTTCTATGCTTTTCTTGTTTGAATGTGCTCCTGAGTCCTGGGAAACAACCATCTTAAAATGATAAAATAATAAACAAAAATAGCAACAGCCAGGATCCCTATGTCATTCTTCTTTCTGTAAGTCAACACGGCCCATCTCCAAGTTTGGGTTATGTGTTAAAATGGCTTCCTAATAGTGTCATTATTCATAACACTTTGTTTAGTGAAATCTGATCCTAACTGGCATAATAGCAAAACAGTCCAGAGAGTAATGAAAAGCCTGAAATCTGGAGCAGAATTCCTGATTTTCCTGCCACTAACTAACTTCATGATATTGGGCAAGCCCTCTTTGCCTGGATATCCTCATATGTAAAATTTAATAGTAGATACTATTTCAAATTGATTTAATGAGATGCTAATTCAATATTTGTGTAAGACTTGGAACTGCCCTGGCTTATAGTAAGCACTATATGAGTGTTTTTTTGATTTGCTTAATGTATGTATATATGTGTATATGAGAGAATTGTCTTCTAAATAGTAATAATTATTTTAATTCCTCCAAGTAGAAATGTTAACAACTTAAAAATCTCCTTTAGAAATTTTATAAAATTTGTATATAACTATATAATTATTTTCAAATATAAATAGTAATATGTATATTATTTTATATTTCTTATTAGGTTTACTTTTAATTCTTATATTTTCTTTTCTTCTTTTTTAAAGAGAGAGAGAGAGATGGAGGAGAGAGAGAGAGAGAGAATTTTTTAATATTTATTTTTCAGTTTTTTTTATGTGGTGCTGAGGATCAAACCCAGCGCCCCGTGTATGCCAGGCAAGCACATTACTGCCTGAGCCACATCTCCAGCCCTTAATTTTTATATTTTCATCTATGAAATTGAATATATTTCATATGTAGGTAGCATATGTAGCATATGCTATGTCAATGTTTGCAAGTGACTTCCATATCCCTTGTCTCATTTTGATTTATTGCAGCACCTCTGAAAATTATCCAAGCTGAGTATTACTAGCTTTACTTAGGAGGTGAGAAAATCAGAAACTTACTGACATATTCAGGATTACATAGTCAGTGATGTAACAGAGACCAATCCCAAATTAATTGTAACTTCTATAACTTTTGATACCAAATTAGAATAACTTTTATAACTCCATACCTAGCATCATATCATATGGCAATTTTATGTAATTTTTCTCTGTTAATATTATCAACTTCTCATCACTAGCCCCTGGGTGGTAAAATGATTTCAATTATCTTAAAGTGTTTAACACTCATTTAAGATATAAAAAAAATTCAACTAATGTTTGATCTAAAACTACATCGAAATGCTGTCTCCCAATTATGTTAATTCCACTGAAATTCTGGTGCCCTGGAAATCCAGTCCTGGTAAGTGACATTAAAAGGACTTATGCAAACACTTTGGTGTACTTTTTTTTTCCATGACTTTGTTTGAGACCTTAACAAAAATTAGTACAGTAGGGAGTTTCTTTAGTGATGAGGTATGATGGGGTGGTCTGTTCAGAATGCAGATCATGAATTATTTTGTAGCATCCTTTTGTGATATCTGTTAAAATGCAAAATACATATACCTTTTAGAGACAAAAATTATATTTCTAGGAATTTTGTTAGAAACACTGAAATACTGAAAATTAAAAGTGACATAAAATTCCTCTTAATAATGGATATATGCACCAATGCTTTAGAACAGAAGTGAAATAAAAGTACTGGCATAGGCTTAAATGTACTAACATGAAAGATTGTCCAAGACATAGGCTTGTACGAACAAATGTAGAAACATTGGTATTTGAAATAATACATGGAGTATATTTCAGTTTTATATTTTTAATTTCCAAATATTTACATATGGTGTAAATACATAGGATAGAACTGGAAATAGACAAAACTCCAAGAGCAGAAAGAGGCTCAACATGACAATTAACATTTGTATGTGTCTATATTGTTTGTGACTCATACAATAGTAATGTGTCTATATATTGCTTATGTTTAAAAAAATGAAAAGTGAAAACATAGGAGAGAAAGCAGATATAGCTTTGTAGATGTTACTTTTGAAAAAAAAATCTATCAACAAAGGCAATTAAAGACATTAGGTTATAAATGAGGGGAGTGGGGGTTTAGATTTATTTTTTTCAAAGTGAAGTACACTGTATATGTTAATTGAGAATGATATCCAAATAGAATTACTATACTTATTTAATTCTTAGATATACGTTTTCCCCATATTTTAATGATTCTGAGATTGGAATGTGTTTTCTAATCCCTTAAATGAAGTATAGAGGATTGCATTATCATGTACAAGTCATCTTGAGGCAATATTTAGCAAAATCCTATTTAGCTTAAATTTTATATTTGAAGTCTTTAAAGCTAGGTTGTATTCAACCTGGGGGCTATTTGTGTGTGTGTGTGTGTGTGTGTGTGTGTGTGTGTGTGTGTGTTTTATCCCCTCTCCTCTTTCCATTCTGTGTCAAGGTTAAAATTGGTAGAATTAATTGCTGTCCTTTTCTGCCTAGTGAGCTTTTGTCCTTATAGAACCTTACATTAAGGACAAAGATATTCCTTTGATATTGCAGTATTTGGAATTTACTTGTTATATTTCAGTCTTGGAATATAAATATATATTTACATAAAGGCTTTTGTTAAAAAGTAGCAACAAAGACAGAAAATAATAAGTGTTATTGGGGATGAGGGAAAATAGAAACCTTTATGCATTGTTGGTAGATTAACAAAATGGTGCAGTTGCTGTATAAAACAGTATGGTAATTCCTCAAAAAATTAAACATAGAATTGTTATATATCAGCAATTCTCCATCTTTGTATATGCTGCTAGATTTAAAAGTATACTCACCTTTATAGTAGCATTATTCACAACAGCCAAATGATGGAATCAACCCAATTATCCATCAAGAGGTGGTTTGAAAAAACAACAACAACAACAAAAAACCTCTGTAACCAACCTAGATGTCATTCAATAGATGAACGGATAAAAATATGTGGCATATATATATATATATACATACATATATACATACATACAATGGAATACTACTCAGCAATAAAATAGAATAAAATCATAGCATTTGCACGTAAATGGATGGAGTTAGAGAAGATAATGCTAAGTAAAGTTAGCCATCCCAAAAAACCAAATGCTGAATGTTTTCTTTGATATAAAGAGGTTTTTTATTTTTTTGATTCATAGTGGGATATGGAGAGGGAGCATGGGAGGAATAGATAAACTCTAGATAGAGCAGAGGGATTGGAGGGGAGGGAGGGAGCATGGGGTTATAAATTATGGTAGAATGTGATGATCATTATTATCCAAAGTACATGTATGAAGACACAAATTGGTATAAATATACTTTGTATACAACCAGAGATACGAAAAATGGTGCTCTATATGTGTAATAAGAATTGTAGTGCATTCCATTGTCATATATAAATTTAAAAAATGATACATAAATAAAATCAAATAGCATTCAATCTTGAAAAAGAGAAATAAAAAATTCTGATACTATAACATGGATGATCCTTGAATACATTTTGTTCAGGAAAATTAATCAGTAACAAAAGGACACATACTGTACCTACATACATATCTACTTGCATGAGGTACCTAGAGCAGGCACATTCAGAGACAGAAAGCAGAGAGGTGGTTGCTGGGTTAGGTAAGGAGAAGGAGGAAAGAATGAGGGTATATTGTTTAATGAATATGATGTTTCAGTTTTGGAAGAAGAAAAAGATTCTACAGGTGAATGGTAGTGATGGCTGCTCAATTATTATTACTGTCAATGAACTGAGCACTTAACAATTGTTAAGATGGTAAAGTCTGTATTTCACATATTTTACCACAATAAAATAAAATTAGTGTAGATAAAGTAACAAATAGTGCAGCCACAATTTGTGACATTTTAAACTAGAGGAACTATTAACCATTACATACATAAAGCAGAGCAAGAGGTTTAAAGGAGCTGCGATTCTGCTCCAAGGAGTTTCCCCTGGATCACATCTTATATCTTATTCTGGAGGGGGGTGGCGAGGGGAGGGACAGGTACCAGGGATTGAACTCAGGGGCACCCAACCACTGAGCCACGTCCCCAGCCCTATTTTGTATTTTATTTAGAGACAGGGTCTCACTGAGCTTAGCACCTCCCCATTGCTGATTCTGGCTTTAAACTTGAGATCCTCCTGTCTCTGTCTCCCCAGATGTTGGGATTACAGGCATGCATCACTGTGGACAGTTTACTTCTTATTTTTGATTAACACAAAGTAATTGTGCATATTTATAGGACACAATGAGCTATATCATGCATGTAAATATACATTATGCAATAATTGAATCAGGGTGATGAGTTATTCACCACCTTAATTATTTCTTTGTGGTGATAATATTGAAATTTCTCTTTTCTAGCATTTTTGACACATACAACACTTTATTATTAATTATATTAAAGTATGGAAAGTGAGACCTACACTCAACAGGCTTGTACGAAATTCTGAATGTCCACTTGAGAACATGAATTTAAAGTGCAATCAGTCTGAACTCTTGTGTTTTTTGTTCCAGCAATGTTCATCTGTTTGGGTGAAAATGAAAAGACCCACAGTTGGTTTACTCCAAAATCAGGGCTATGCAAGTTTAGAACAATAGTGAGAAAAAGACAAGTGAAGGGATAAAGAATCATTTGCAAATAAAAGAAAAAGAATGATTTAGATGATTGAACATGTGCAGTTTCTGCATTTGTGAAATGGGAATAATATTAGACATTATTTTATATGGTTGAAGCAAGTTGAAAATCTATATGTATTGAATACATTGAATACTGCAAAAGTATTCAATGATCATTAAATGTTGTTCCTATCAAACTACCACAGTTTATAAAAATCTATGATAGAAAGAAAGTGAAGACTGGTGGAACAGGATGAAGAGTCAGAAGTGGGGGGTCCACAGTGAGAAGTTTCTGTGAGAACAAAAAATTATTATACTGAGGACTCTTGAGCAAATAAGCCAGAGATAAAACTTTCATGAATGGAAGGCTTGACGAGAGATTGATGGGTAAAGTATGAGACATGGGACACTTCCGTTGAGCAAGGTGTCTGCAGAAGGAAGAAGTGGTTGTGTGTGGAAACCGTAGATGTTGAGCAAGGAGGAAGTTCACTTGTCTTCCTGACTGAGGATTCCTGTATAAGAGAGAAAGGAAATTATAACTTTGATTTCATTTGAAGAGAAGCACATTCCTCAGGAGACAAACTCAATCGTAATTAAAACAGATGTGAAAGAAACAATCAGAGAAGACAGTAAGAATTTAAAGATGTTCACTGGTTTTAAATTTAGAGTTCCAATGATCAAAGTGGTAGAGTATTAAGATATGCACTCTTCCTTGTCTTTATGAGAGGCTATATCAGATTAACAGAGGTATATCGGAATGTGGAGTAAGACCAATAGCATCTCTTCTTTGATTTCTATGAATGGCAATGTGACAAAGGCACTTAGTTCTGACCTCTTAGGTCAAGCATTCAGGAACCTAGGAGCCACTACTGGGTAAAGGTCATTATTGACTTAACCATGTACTATTTTGTGCTATATGCATTCTGCCTGTTATTTTATTTTTAACTCTGTATGTATTTATGCCTAGTCTTTTCTTAGAATAGATTACATATTTCCTGAGAAAAATGCTTTTCTTTTTAGGATTTTATACTTCAGTAACTAAATTAGAGTACCTTGTAAAGAACAGACACTCAATATTCTTTCTTAAATTGGTTTATTTATTACTTGAGTCATAGAAGAAACTAGCTTATCAATTCTAAATGTATGCTTAGCTCTGTAGTATAAATAATAATGCTATGTTAGTAACCTATTATTCTCTGTTTTTAATCTTAGTATAATAATATTTCATGCTCAGAAAGGAATATAGGGCATAAGAAAATCCTAAACCTATCTATAGACTTCAGTTGAGTAAAATATGAAGCATATTGTAGAATCTTCCCTACCTACATGACTTTTTTTTTCTCCTTTGAAATTTTCAAGCAGTCCAAATTTGAACAGTTTTAACAAGAATACTGTTCCTTGAATAGTGTTTTCCTCAATACCTAATAGTTCCTATCAGTTCTTTTAGTAACAAAGGTACTGTAAACAATTTTATACAAATGTCTTTGTCAGGAGATCCTCTACAAATCAAACCCAGTCTTGAAGTTGAAAAGAACTAAGGAGGAAATACAGTGTATAAAGATGGCAGGGGGTGCCTCTGTTTTATTTCAGGAATTGAACCTGGATACCAGATTCTGAGACAACTCATGCATAGTAATGACTTTTCCTACTGTCCTGAGTAACATATTATCCAAACATTAGCTCTTGCATTATTATGATTCAAATCTTTAGAGCTCTCTCCTCTTTTGCACAAAAATAATGAAGAAGCATTCAATGAGCATAGCACAATAAATAGACAAAATGAGCACAATTCTTCACACAAATAGTCCTCAGATGATTTAGCTATTATATATCAGAGTATGCTGTTCTTTCAGATGTCTCATCAAACAAGATAAATATTAATAAGGGCCTTTAACAAACAGATTTGATCTTTGTGTAAACCTTATCTGAAATTTGGAGTATTTTTAATCTTTCTATTTTCGTTCTATTTCCTTAATATCAAAACAGTATATATCAAAGTATTTAACTGACATTTCATTTTCCCTTTTAGAGGCACTTGAATAAAATATAACTAGCATAATTATTGGTTCATTTTTAAGAAAACACTTAAAATTTAGGTGCAAAATTTAATTGAATGTTTTATATATATATATATATATATATATATATATATATATATATATATATCCTTAGTATGTATAAAATGTATCATACACACTATAATGGAATAGCTATATTTCTATGATGGAATAGTTTCATCTTTGATAGAATAGTTATACTTCCATGGTACTGTAACAAGGAAAGAATATCAACCATTGAATATCTTCTATTTTAAAATTAATAAAAATAATTTAAAAATTATCAAATTTCTGCTTTTAAAAAAAGTTATCTTAGCCCAGACCCAGCAAAGTGATTTGCATTTTAAGGAAAACCATGGTAAAATTTTCACTACAAATCTGTCATCATGAGTATAACAGTGAAAAACAACACCAATAACAAAAAAAAAAAAAAAAAAAACTGTGTAAATTCAACACTTTTCAGCCCTATAAAATTTTCATATATGAAGACTTCGTTTTAAGGTTACTGAAAAACAAGTAGTTCATATTATATAGCTTATAGATTATATAACCTGAGTCTTCTCCTGGAGGTGATAATAGATATTTCCTCAGCCTCTCAATTTTGTTGCCCCTCACAACTCACAATCTGTATTAAAAGCTTAGTGCAAAAACAACTATAAACAAGTTGTGATCTTGTGAATTTGATTTGATGGTACCTTAATGAAGTGACATGACATTTGATTGTCCTTGGTTTACATGGTGAATATTTAAATGGATTTTTAAAAAACTGCTCAATAGCTTTGAAAAGAATGGGGGTTCTTTCATTTCAAAAGCAAAATCCTCTTCCCTCACTTTAACAGCCATCCACACAATTAAACAGCAAGCAAAGCGAAGTAAATGAGCATGTAGCAGCAAAGGGAATTACTTAGTAATTATTACAAAATTGCCATTTATTAAAATACACAATTTTTTTTGAAAGCACTGCCAACACATTATGTTGAAAACTAAAGGGAAAAGATCTTCGGGAGATAGAAAATAAACAGGCTTGTTGGTTTAGTTTCTTTCTGTAAAGTGCTTACATGTAGAAAACCCCACTTGACCCCCATCTTGATGACAAAGGTATTGCTGTTTCCATCTTACAGCTGAGAAAACTAGATGAAAGCATGGTAGTAATTTTCCAAGGCCAGCCATGTAGTGGTAAGTGGCAGAGCGAAGATCTCAGGTGAAGTCCAGACTCCTGAAACCTGGGTGTGTTTGTCACTGAACTGAGCCTCTCTGTATGCATCCTACAAATGTAGTCACACTATCTGAACCTGGAGCACTGTGCTGAAGAGAGAAACCATGGAGCCCACAGGTGTAGATTAGAATTTTGTTACATAAGTGTTGGACATGCAAGGCTATTGGCACGTTTTATGGTGTACAATATGGTTCTTCTTCAGGCCTGTTGACCTGAATGTTATTTGAAGTCAGCAACTAAAGCTGACTAAAGCACAGAGCCAGTAGAAAGAATATCTGCCCTCTATCAAAACGCCCGCTTCCTAGACTTTCTGTTTGACAGTATTTACTGGAAAGTGACCTCAGTTAGAGATGGAACAGGCCTTGCTCCATGATAGGAAACTCAACATTGAACACAGTTGTTACATTCACCTCAAGGAAAATTACAACAGCAGCCCTGAACCACAGAGACTGTACCTTCTCAGGTCTTCCTGGTAAAACAAACATCTCACTTGTGCAAATGTTCTTAATTGTTTATATATTTATTCAGTTCTCTCACAGTTTCTATAAATGTTTCATGTCGATACAATCCTTGCTCTCAGTAGAATTCAACATCTGTCTTATTGTATACTGCTGCATGACTTACCA
The DNA here is from genome assembly GCF_047511675.1 of Marmota flaviventris. Classification (NCBI taxonomy): domain Eukaryota; kingdom Metazoa; phylum Chordata; class Mammalia; order Rodentia; family Sciuridae; genus Marmota; species Marmota flaviventris. The sequence goes on along the minus strand of NC_092500.1, from coordinate 29,097,120 downwards.
CCCCAGACATTTGTCACTACCACCATTTTATCACATCTCATCACATTGGGCAGGAATTTGGTTAGCCCTGACTGGTTAATTTGGTGCCACATGATATCAACTAGAGATTTGTTTTCAGTTAATGTTTGTTCTGGTCCTTACAGAGCTTAATGGCTCTATTCAAATGCCTGTCACCTTGCTGGAAACAGGTGGAGTGCTGGCCTCAGCTGGGTCCTTTTCTTTCTTTCCATGTGGTCTCAGAATCTCTCTCCATCTAAGCTCTCTAGCCAGGGGTCAAACTTCTTACAGGAAAGTTGAAGTCTCCAAAAGGGACTATTACTGCAGCCCCAGAGAGATAATGTAAACCTTATCTATCACCTTTGCAACATTGCTCAAAATTGTAATCAAATGATGATTGATTTGTCATTTAATTTCTGTTCTCTATATTATACGGTCCATAAGAACCAGGATCAAGTTTCACTTGATTCTCCTGTGTCAAATATTTATTACATCACCTGGTTCACAATATTCATAAATATTCGATGTATGAATGAATGAATGAAATCAACATAAAAATATTAACAATACAGTACTGTCTCCTTATCCACAACTTCACTTTGTGATTTTGATTCCTTTTTTTGAAATGTGGCTTGAAATTTTTAAATAGAACTAGAATAAAATTCAGGGAAGTTTGTTTCGTAACAAACTGTGAAACAATAACTTTCGACCCAGAATTTATCATCTGGGAAAACATCAGAAATTTGTTGTTTTCAAAGATTGATGTTTGGCAGTCATTGATAACCACTGTGACAGTGTATTTGTTCAAATTTTTAGCCTATGGAGAATCAAACTTACCTGGAATAAAACTCGCTGTTATGAATTTTATAGTTGTTGAAGTTTGACTAGTGAGAACAAAATGTGTTTGGGGCATTTCCTATTTTGACATATTCTTCATTATTAATTATGGTGATTTATCATGGATGGTGTTGTAAATTGGGAGTTATCCTCTTGAAACATCTTAAATGGAAAAAAATAATTTTCACTTTTTAATTTGTGTTCACATAATAAGAAAATCAATTTTATCGTAGTTATATGCATATAGTTCATACATCCACTGAGTATCTTGGAATAAATACCTTGACTAAAGCAGGACTACTGCATTAGTAGAATTAGTAGAATTAGTAGTAGTAATTAATGACTAGTAAATCACTAGGTCTTACTTTCCCTTAGAATATGGTCATTTTTAGGTAATATGAATCACTTATTACATTTTAGTTGATAGAAATCATTTTCAAGAACCTGTTTGCTATATACTAGGTTTTTATGATTTGTCTCATTTACTCCTAAATGTAACTCTTGTCTTCACTTACAGAGGTGTAAACTGGAACTCAGAAGGTTAACGTTACTTCTCCAAAATCACAGAGCTATTCAAAACATTGTATCCTGGACTTCTACCTGATTATGAAGTCATGGGATTATATTAGGGGTGAGATTTTACATTGTATAATCTTACTCAAGGGAAGTCCCTAAAAGATTCATTTTCTCTGACTCTTACAGCCCTATGCACCATGTATACAAATCATTGATTTCTTAAGCTCTTGAGTAACTTCAGCCATTGAATATGTAGAATATAGTTCTTGTGAGGCAAGTAGAAGAGGGTTGGCAAGTCTCAGGACAGGATGGGTCCTCTGCACAGCATTCCCTAAGTAACTTTAAGTAGAAGATTCACATCCAAAGACAAGACTGAACACGTCTAGCAGAGCAAATGACATATTTTGGTCTTTCTTTGGTAGCAAGATACTATCTGATTCTATATGTGCTATTCCTACTATAATCTGATAACTATAGGCCTTTACTATTATTTTATAATCCCTAATACTTGTCTTAACAATATTTATTAAACTATCTGTAAAAATTTGTGTGCAAAATATATCCAAATCTCTGATTCTTAATAAATATAAAGACATACTGTAGCTTAAGATAAAAGAAATGACTATAACTAGAAATGCCTTTCCCTAAATAGAACTTATAATTTGTATGCAAACAAGTTATCTATTAAAGTAATTAAACAAAAAAGTAGTCTTCCTTGGGAAAATATAACAGAATTCACAACATAATATATGGACTACAATCTTAAATTATCCAAAATACAAAGACCCAGGAAAACTGACTCATTTCTCAAGAGACAAGATAATGACCAGATATCAAGTCTGAAATAACCCAGATGTTTTACTAAGTATACAATGATTTTTTAAATACGTTATAACAAAGTATGTTATAACAATATTCAATCAGATAGTCTTCTTCAAAAGAAAGTAGGAAATCTAAGCAGAAAAATAGAAACTGAAAAAAAATGAAAACTCTAGAAATGTACAACTACACACCAAAACCAAAAAAATATATATATATTGGATGACCTTGTGGAGTTGTCAGAGGGGAAATGTCCATGAACATGAAAATTGTTGTATCGAAAATAACATGAAAACAGGAAACTTTTGAAGAAAAGTGAATGAAGACACAGAAAAATGAGGAATAGTATCCAAAGGTCCAACATTCACTTATTTGGAGTACTGGAAGGTGAAGAGAGAGAATGAGAAGGAAATAATAACCTAAAACTCCCCAAATTAATGTAAAATGTATAATTACAAATTCAAGAAAGTAGTGTATTTCAAATAGAATGAATACAAAAAAAGAAAATACTACACCCACCCATATGTATCATAGTCAAACTGAAAAGCAAAGACATTTTAGAAATAGCTGTAGAAAATGATTACATTACATCTATGAGAACAACAATTTGAATAACTGCTGATTTTTAATTTGAAAAATTAAAACAACAGAGGACAAAAGAAAGAACATGTTTAAAGTGCCAGAAAAAAATAAATACAAAAAAATCTACATCAAGCAAAATATTCTTGAGAATTGCCTTCATTTGTTCCTGCTGCCTTAACAAAATACTCAAGGCTGTGTGACTTAAACATTTATTTTCTCACAGTTCTGGAGGACAGAACTATGAAGTCCAAGACCAAGGTGCCAGCATTATTGATAAGGACCCTCCACCTGGATTCTAAATGTTTTCCTTATCACTGTGTGTTGGCATGTCTCGACTTTGATGCATGTACTTGAATTGAGAGACTGGGGAGAGAAAGAAGGAGAACACATTATCATTTTTCTTCTTATAAGAACACCAATCTCTATGACCCCATTTAACATTATTTATTTCTTTGCTCAAATATAGCCATAATAGGGTAGCAACATTTGAATTTGGAGAAGACTTAGATATCTAGTCTATAACAAGAATGAAGGCAGCATGAAGGCATTTTTAAATAAAAGCAAGCTTGAAGAACTTATTGGCAGATTTACACTAAAAGAAACACCTATATGGAGTTGCTTAGGTAGGAGGCAAATAATATGGGTGAAATTTGGATCCCCATGGAAGACTAAAGAACATGAGATATAATAAATACCTGACTAAATGTAATAATTTACTCTTTTTTACTCTTAATGTCTTTAAAATAGAAATGTTGAAAGCAAAAATAACTATCTTGTGGGATTTATAATGTGGGTAGATGAAATGCATAAGATAAGTATCACATAAAAGATGGATGGGGATATAAATGGAGCTATGTGTTTGCAAGGTTCTTATATTTTAGGCAAATTAATGCTAACTATGTAGACTCTGAAAAGTTACGGATGTGTATTATAATCAATAGAGAACAACTCTATGCAGATATATGGCTAAATGGTATTGAAGCCATCTTGAAGATATGCCACCAAACAAATCAGGACCAGTTTGTCACAAAAGTCAGAAATTACAGTAACATACATATGGAATAACTTCCCCAATGCCAAATGTGGCTGAAAATGATCCAAACTCAGTTTCATCATTCAAGTTTGTGGTTGAATCAGTATGTTCACAAAAATGTATCTATTGCTGGGTCCAAACAGTCTATTGCCTGACTATTCTCAGAAAAATTTATCAGCTGCTATAATCCTTCCAGGGTGTTAGTTATTTTAATCATTCTACAAATATTTATTGAGCTACTGTTATGTCCCTGACATTGCTCTAAGTGCTGAACATCAGGTTTATGATCAATAAGAAAATCATCATCCCTTGCCTTATGGGACTTATGTAAGAATTGAAATCTAAACTATCCCAAAGCATTCAGGTCTCAGAGACAATATAACCTTAATGGTAGATTGAAGTGTATGGAGACACTATAATTGAAGAGTTTGAGTCAGGGGTAGTCTTCACAGCAATATCATTGCATCCTTTACATACTAAACACAAACAACAATAAAAACAAAACCTCTATCCTTCATCTCCATTCCTAACAGTTTTAAGAACAAATATAAAACAATATGTGCATGCTCTTTTTCTAAAAGGGACTCCTTGCTTTAAAACAATCTGAAACAATTAAACTTTTATTAATGTAATTTTAACCAAAAAGTTGATGTAATGTATTTTTGTTAGGTGAACAGAGTCTAGTAGGCATTCTTCTATACTCTGGAAATTCAATTGAAAACAAATCTTTTCCCCATTGAGCTTACATAATAGTAAAGGGAGATAGACAATAAGCCAACTGATGAATAAATAAAAATGGATATTACATATTACAGAGTGTTAGGAGATAACAACAAATAATGCCTTTTAAAAAATGGTGGATTAGGTATATGAGACTAATCAACCCTTTACAACAAACACTTCCATGTGGCTTATTAAGTGCCACGTGTTGCTCTTAGCAGTACACAAGAATATTTGACTCATGACAAGGATCATGTAAGGGAGTACATCAAGACAAAATTTTGGAGTAAATATTTTCAGCTCAAAAGGCAGCAAGAAATGAGAGAGGGTAGGCAGTGGGGAGGAGATAGTAGAATGAGACAAGCATTATTACCCTATGTATGGGTATGATTGCATGAATGGTGTGACTCTACATCTTATACAATCAGAGAAAGGAAAAAATGTGCTCCATTTATGTAAAAAATATAATTAAATTAAAACAAACAAACAAAATAGAGAGGCAGCAAAGATAAAAGACTCACAGGAAGGAGGGAGCTTGGCATATATAAGGAACTGAATGAGGGTGGCAGAGACTGTCTCATGTGGCACTTTCCAGGGTGCCATGAAGAATTTGGAGTGCATTCTAAGTTCAGTGGGAAACAACTAGAAGTTTCTAAGCACAGACATGATTAGATTGGATTTATGTTTTAGGAAATGAAACTGGGTACTTGGAGAGACTGGATTAAAGGAAACAGTAGTAAAATCAGAGGGACAAGTCCAGAGACTGATGCTTTGGTCCAAAGAGTAGATAATGGCTGCTTAGAACAGTCCTACTGGGATCTCTTCTTCCTCTGAACTCCTTTGAACATGTTGTTTACACCCTTTCTTTGTATTCTAATAATCCCACACTCCCACTTTAGACTTTTTAGTACCCAAGAATAAATCTTGATCATCTCTGTTTGTCTTAGTACTTTCTATATAGCAGGTAGTCCATGATTATTTATTCAAAGTAAAGAAAGTCAGAACATTCTCCTGGGATATTTCTTTTTTTTTTACCTGAAAACATACAGAACGTATTTGGACAGCAAAAATTCAAAATAAAATATTTGTTATGCTTTAAGCTTTACCTGAAAACATACATAATATATTTGGATAGCAAAAAATTTGTAACAAAATATTTGTTATGTTTTAAGCTTTAAATTTTATAGGAGTGTTTTTTTTTTTTTTTTTTTAATTTGGCTTGTTTTTTCTCTTCTGTTGTAATACTGCCAAGTGTGAAGTTTATATCTAGTTTTGAGTTAAACTAGTACAAATAAAGCTTCAAGCAATTTTTAAGAGGAGGAAAAATATATTTTTCACTGTCTCATAACTCAAAAATAACAGAGCCAATTTAATTTACTCATTTTAAAGTAGGGAGTTGGGGAAGAAAGGGTAGAAATGGGATGTGGAACAAATAAAATATAACATCTTTCATAAGACCAAGGCTGGAACATTTCAATTCTAGGCAAATTTCTTGGAATGTGGTAAACAAGAAAGGATGGGAGTTGAAATGAAAATTCCTTTCACCTCTGAAGGAAAGCTTCTGCAGTTTGACATCAAAGGTCTTAAACTGAGATAAATCTTTTGGGGTTTTCAAAGGAAGAACATTTCAGGAAAACATTGCCTGAGGAAGACTTATGAATGTCTCTAATACATCCTTGGCGAGAAAAAAATTGTGAGAACATATTGTAGGAAGAGAAATAGGAGAACAGCAGAGGTTGCATCTAATGATCTATATTTGTGCACATTTTTTTTTCTTTACTGATTTTAACATTTTCTCACATTCCTTATCCCGTTTCCCACTATGTATAACATCTACTATTAAGTTGTTCTATCCTCTATAATAAATATCACTTTACAAGCACTTGATGTTTTTTTTTTTTTTTTTTTCCAATGTCAGACGAATGGGGAGGTAATGAAAGAAAGGAATACAGAGGGAATATTCATGAGACACTGGGCTCTCTGAAGAGTGTTCTACAGAATAAACACTCCATAAGGATGTGAGCTAACTCTTGGCCAAATGAGAGAAGCAGGAAGGAAGTACCTAATGGATATCCATGTGAGGAAAGTTGGCAGCAGCAGCTGAAACCTACCCCACAGAGACATTTAATGGTGTGCTATCATATGGTTTCTTCATCTCCCATCAAAGCCCCTAGGAACACTTGGCATCTCAAGCCCACTTTGAGCATCAGTGCTCTATGTTTCAGTTCTTATAAAGTTAATTATGTCAAAATGGATCTCCTACTTACTTGTTAGATATTGTTTAACAAAGCTTTGCTGACCAGGGAGAATGTCACTGGTATATGCTATCCTAGAGCTCAATTGTTGTTCATTTGAGGATAGACCTGTTTTTAAATTCATTAGCATGACAATATGTAAATACCTATCACCTTCATAAAAATGTAGTTTTGATGTAGTGATGGGCATTTCATAGTTATTTGTTGAATTAATCAATGACGTATCTATGATTTGAATTTCTTAGCTGATAAGAGCTGTTACATATATACAAGTTCCCCCAGAATTTTTTAGTCAATTCTTCTTCTACTGCACAAATACTAAAAAGATAATTTCTCTAATAAGTTAAGAAACCATGACAAAATACATTTGTGTTTGTTTTCACTATCCAGAGGTGGATTTATATATAGACAGAGTGGGGAACTTGTTTTTCCAAGTGCCCAAATAATGTGCAAACCTAGATGAAATACTGGGCCATAAAATAATCCTCAACAAACTTAAAAAATTCAAATTTTACAACATGTGTTCTCTGAACCCAATGGAATCAATCTAAAAATCAATAACAGAAAGAAAATGGGAAAACCTCCAAATTCTTGGAAACTAAATAACACATTTCTAAATAATCCATGGATCAAAGGGGAAATATCTGGGGTATCAAAAAATACTTTGAACTCAAAATGGATTATAGACTTAAGTATAAAATGCAAAACTATGAAACTTTTATAAATAAGAGAAAAATCTTTGGCATTTGGATTAAGCAAAGAATTATTAGACTTGTCACAAAAAGCATGATTCCTAAAAGAGAAAACTCATAAATTTGACTTCATCAAAATTATAACCGTTTGCTCTTTGAAATACCCTGTTAAAAGTATGAAAATGACAAGCTACAAACTTAGAAAAAATATCTTCAGATCATATGTATCAAAAGCTAGTACATAAAAATTTGTATATATGTTATGTATGTATATGTGTGTATATATGTATATGTATATAAATTTTACATATACATGTATAGATAATATGTATCTTTGTGGCTTTGCTTATTTTCTAATTGGATTGATCTTGTGGTGTTATTTATTTATACATATATATGTATATATATTATACAAATATATATTCTGAATTATAAGTATATATATAAACTCAGGACTAGTAAAAACAATCCAATTAGAAAATGAGCAAAGATAAAAGAGACATTTTAAACAGTAGTATATACAGATGTTAAATAAACATTAAAAAAGATTTTTCAATATCATTGTCCATCAGGCAAATGCAAATTAAAAACATAATGAGATTCTACTATATATCAGAATGACTAAGCAACAAAAAACAATAAAATAGTAACAACACTAAATGCTGGTGACGATGCTGAGAAACTCAGTTGCTTGTGCATTGCAACAGAACAGAAATCCTGGAAAAAAAAATGAGGAGTTTTTTTTTTTAAAAGAAAAAAACAACCTCAAGAACCATATAACTTAGAATTTATATTATATTGTAGTCATTTATCCCAGAGGAATGGAAATGTATTTTCATACAAAAACTTCTATATATGTTCATAAAGCTTTTTAAAAATCTCTCTTGATTATAAAACACTTAGAGTTCCTGCAACAGGGGAGTGGTAAAATCGCAGCATGTAAGTGGAATTCTGCAATGACATAGTGAATAATTTTATTTATATACATTCTTAGAACTGCATAAATACAGAAATCCAGAAAGATTAGTGATTGGCAGGTGTGGAAGTAGGAGGGCAGTGAATGTAGCTATCAAAATGTACATGAAAGATCCTGAAGGAAATCTTCTGTATCTTAGTGATCCCTCTCCACTATCCTGGTGGTAATGTGGTATCCAAAATTTGTAAGACATAGCAATTGAGAGAAAGTCAATAAAGAGTACCTAGGGTCCCTCAAAATGACTTCTTTCAATTGTGTGTGAATGCTATAGTTTGGATCTTAAAATTCTCCAAAGGTTTAAAGGTTTGGCTCCCGGCATATGCTATTGTGGGGTAAGTGGTAGGTAGGGACTGGTGAGAAGTCCTCTGAGCTTTGGAGATGTGTCCTGGAAGGGCTTAGGGAATTCCAGCCTCTTCCTTTCCTGCCTTTGGGCATCCTGGCCATGAGGTGAGCAGCCTGGCTCAGCCACATGCTTTGCTCTGATGTGCTGCCTTGCCAAGGATCCAAAGCAGTGGCGTAAATTGATCATGGACTGAAACCTCTAAGACTGTGAGACAAAATAAACATTTGCTGTTCATAAATGTATTAATTAAAGTGATGGAAAGCTGACTTATATAGAAAATTGGTACTGAGAAATGGAGCAGTTGTTGCTAAACCTGTGACAACGTGGAGAAGCCTTGTCATTGATTTATGGAAGAATTTGGAAATTCGTGCAGAAATAAGCTAGGAAAATCTTCAGTGCTGTAAGCAAAGCTTCATGGTTGATTCTGGTGGGGATTCAGAAGACCAGAATGAAGATAAAAATGCAGACAATAAAAGTTCTGCTGATGAGGAATCAGATGAAAATGAGGATTCTGTTGGAAATTGGACTCAAGAACTTTGCTCTTTTTCACCATGACAAATAATTCGAATTGCATTTTGTCCTTAACCTGAGATATTATGAGAGACTGACTTTAAAGTTTATCTGGTGGAGAAAATTTTATGGAAGCATAACACTCATACAGCATCATGGGTATTACTGGTTGCTTTAAACAAAGGATAACCAGGAACACAAAGAAACAGAACAAATACATTTGAAAACATTATGGTTTGGCCAGAAAGGGAGTGTGTCTAAAGATGCAGTCAAGTAGGATACAGTTGCTAAAGAGATTAGCACCATTAGAAGTCAAGTGATTTGCCCTGGGACCAAGTGGAAAGATTCCCAGATACGGCTGTGGCATTGCACACCTGTAATCCCAGAAGCTCAGGAGGCTGAGACAGGAGAATCACAAGTTCAAAGTCAGCCTCAGCAACTTAGTGAGTCCCTAAGCAACTTAGTGAGACCCTCTCAATAATTAAAACAGGACTGGGGATGTGGCTCAGTGGTTAAAAACTGCTGGTTTAAATCCTCAGTACAAAAGAGAGAGAGAGAGAGAGAGAGAGAGATCAGCTTCGGATCAAAGCATAGAAATGTAAATTCATTTTAAATATTTTCCAGACCAGCGTTTTTAGAGAAGAGAGCCCTGGGTCCCTGCTCAGCTAAGACTGCCTAAGCTGACTAGGTACTCAATGCAGCAGTCAGCCCAGGTAAATCTTGAGCTGATGACAGACCCTGTGTCCTTTAATTGATGGCGTTTGCTGTCATACAAGTGTCACGGGGTCATGGAGACCTTCATTGAGTTTTCAAAGGCACACCTGAGAGGCCAGGCCATGTGTTGCTGTACAGAAGTCCCTGCAAGCAGCCTGGGGTAGGGTCATGGGTAGAGCCGTAAGAGTGAAGATAAAGTCGTTTTGATTTGCATTTCTCTAATTACTAGAGATGTTGAAAATTTTTTATATATATGTTGATTGATTGTATATCTTCTGAGAAGTGTCTGTTTAGCTCCTTAGCCCATTTATTGATTGGTTTTGTTTGTTTGTGTGGTGTTAAGTTTTTGAGTTCTTTATATGTCCTGGTGATTAGCTCGCTATCTGATCTGTATGTGGCAAAAATTTTCTCCCCAAATGTAGGCTCTCTCTTCCCTCGTTGATTGTTTCTTTTGCTGAGAAGAAGCTTTTTAGTTTGAGCCCATTCCATTTATTAATTCTTGATTTTATTTCTTGCTCTTTAGAAGTTTTGTTAAGGTAAGTCGGGGCCTAATCCAACATGATGAAGATTTGGGCCTACTTTTTCCTCTATTAGGTACAGAGTCTTTGTACTAATTCCTAGGTCCTTGATCTACTTTGAGTTAAGTTTTGTGCATGGTGAGAGATAACAGTTTAGTTTCATTTTGTTGCATATGGATTTCCAATTCTCCTACACCATTTGTTGAAGAGGCTATCTTTTCTCCACTGTGTATTTTTGGCATGTTTCTCTAGTTTGAGATAACTGTTTTTGTATTGGTTTGTCTCTGTGTCTTCTATTCTGTACCATTGGTCTACATGACTATTTGGTGCCAATACCTTGCTGTTTTTTTTTTTTTTACTATAGCTTTGTAATATAGATTAAGGTCCAGTATCATGATGCCTCCTGCTTCACTCTTCTGGCTAAGGATTGCTTTGGCTATACTGGGTCTCTTATTTTCCCAAATGAATTCCATGATTGCTTTTTCCATTTCCATAAGGAATGATATTGGGATTTTAATTGGAATTGCATTGAATCTGTATAGAACTTTGGGTACTATAGCCATTTTGACAATATTAATTTTGCCTATTCAAAAGCATGAGAGATTTTTCCATCTTCTAAGGTCTTTTTCAATTTCTTTCTTTAATGTCTGTAGTATTCATTATAGAGGTATTTCACCTCTTTTGTTAAGTTCCCAAGTATTTTATTTTATTTTGTATTTTTGAGGTTATTGTAAATGGGGTAGTTTCCCTAATTTCTCTATCAGAGAATTCATCACTGATGTATAGAAATGCATTTGATCTATGGGTATTGATTTTATATCCTGCTATGCTACTTTGCTGAATTCATTGATTAATTCTAGAAGTTTTCTGGTAGAGTTTTTTGGAACATCTAAATATAGAATCATGTCATCAGCAAATAATGATAGTTTGAGTTCTTCTGTCCGTATCCATTCCCCTTTAATTTCTTTCATCTAATTGCTCTGGCTAGAGTTTTAAGGACTATATTGAATTAAAGTGGTGAAAGAGGTCATCCCTGTCTTGTTCCAGTTTTTAGAGGGAATGATTCCAATTTCTCTCCATTGAGAATGATGTTGGCCTTGGGATTAGCATAGATAGCTTTTACATTGTTGAGGTGTGTTCCTACTATCCCTAGTATTTCTAGTATTTTGAACATGAGGTGCTGCATTTTGTCAAATGCTTTCTCTGCATCAATTGATATAATCAAATGATTCTTTAAGTCTATTGATGTGATGAAGTATATTTATTGATTTCCATATGTTAAACCAAACTTGCATCCTTGGAATGAATCCCACTTGATCATGCATTGTGCACTATTTTTTCAAGAATACAGACAACAATAAATGTTCGTGAGGATATGAGGGAAAAGGCACAGTGATACATTGCTGGTGGGACTGAAAATTGATGCAGTCAATCTGGAAAGCAGTATGGAGAGTCCTTAGAAAACTTGGAATGGAACCACCATTTGACCCAGCTATCCCACTCCTAGTCTATACCCAAAGGACTTAAAATCAGCATCCTATATTTATGCAACCACATCAATGTTTATAGCAGCTCAATTCACAATAGCTAAACTGTGGAAGCAAACTAGATGCCCTTCAATAGAAGAATTAATAAAGAAACTGTGGTATATAAATACACAATGAAATATTACTAAGCATTAAAAGAGAATAAAATTATGACATTTTCAGGTAAATGGGTGGAGTTGGAGAATACCATGCTAAGCAAAGTGAGCCAATTCCCAAACCCAAAAGCCAAATGTTCTCTCTGATGAGTGGATGCTGATCCATAATGGGGAGGAGGAAGGCATAGGGAAAATGGAGGAACTTTGGGCAAATGGGAGAGAAGGTAGGGAGGGTGCAAGGGGGCAGGAAAGATGGGGAAAATTAGGTGAACATCATTACCCTAGATACATGTTTGACTGCACATATGGTGTGATGCTACATTGGGTACAACTATGGAAATATAAAGTTGTGCTGCAATTGTGTACAATGAATCAAAATGCATTCTGCTTTTACATATATGTAATTTAAATAAATTAATTAATTAAAAAAATGATAAAGCTAAAGCTGCAATGGAGTCCCCAGGAAAATTTAGGTCCCAGGTGTGTAATGCCTTCTAAGGGAAGCTGAAGGTAGCATGCAAAGCCAATGTGACAGTAGCCACATTAATTACAACCAGCAAAACCATGACTATGTTCAGGGCTGCTGAAGCCCTTGGAAGCCCACATTCCACCAAATTATGGCCCAAATGCTAAATAGAGAAATGTACAAATAGGATTAAATGACTCCTATTAGGTTTCAGTTTTGCTTAGTCTGATACTGCCTTGCAGTTTTCCTATTTCTCACTTTTGGAATAGAAATGATTATTCTGTGCCTGTTCCCCCCCATTGTATCTTGGAATTTTTTTTTTGAACCAAGGATTAAACCCAGTGTTGCTTAACCCCTGAGCCACATTTCCAGTGCTGTTTAGATATAATTTTTAGAGACAGAGTCTTGCTTAGGGCTTTGCTATATTGCTGAAGCAATCCTCCTGCCTCAGCCACCAGAGCAGTTAGGATTATGGGTAGGTGCCACCACACTGGTCTCTTTTTGGGTTTTTACAGAGGCTCACAGATGGGTATCCCTTGAGTCTCAGAGAAGACTTCAAAGTAAGATTTTTGAGCAATGCTGGAACAGCTTAGATATGGGACTAGTAGAAATGAACCAAATGCCTTTTTCATTGTGAGAGGATCATGAGTCTTCAGGGAACAAGAGAAGAATGCTCCATAAATTTGGATCTTGAATGTCACCCAAAGACCTAGGTGTTAAAGCTTGGTCCTCAGCTGATGATGCTATGAGGAGATGGTAGAAATTTTATAATGGGGCCTATTAGGTGGTCTTATTGTTTTGGGGAGTGTGTCCTCAAAGAAGACAGTACTATGTTAGCTCCTTTCTCTTCCTTTCTTTTAGTGTTCCAGCCATGAAGCAAAGGACTTTATCCTATCATGTGTTTTACCATGATGTGCTGCTTCATCATAGGCCCAAACAATGAGGTCAGTCCATTCTGGACTGAAACCTCCAACACTGTGACCCCAAATAGCCTTTTGTCTTTATAAATTCGTTTATGTCAGATATTTGTTATAGTTATGCAAAATTCACATATACAGTTATTTCAAAATAAAAAGGCTTAATTTAAAAAAGAAAACTATACAGTAGTTATAATTATTATTTCCATTTTATCAGTGAGAAAATTCAGGAAGAATAAGTTTACATAAATTTTCTCATGTGACAGGATTACTAAGTGGTAGAGTAATTTGTGGAACCACTAGAATTTTTGAAATGAGATTTCTTATTTTTAACCATGAATCTTTATTATTTTTCCTTTTCCTGGTTATAAGTTGCCCACAGCTAAAAGGGGTTTTGCCCTCAGTTGCCTAAGTTATATTTCACAGAATAACTTTGTAATAATCCTAGATAATCAAAATGAAACAGAAGCAGCAAACATTCTTTCTCATACTTCACAACAAGTTATTTTATGTCACACATTAAAAACCAAAATTCAAACCTACTTAAATAATAATTATGAAGATAACAAATATATATAACCTACTATGTAGGTGAAAAATTAAATCATCAAATAAAATATATTTAGGTGAACATTCTAATTTAATTGTGTTGTGTGCAATAGGGCTATCAGAGGGCTACTTGCTTTAAGTTATTTCTCCTCTTCATCTGCACACTTATACCCATTAACCATTCTTTCTCCATCCTTCTGGTTTTTAATTGACAAATAAAAGTTGTATGTATTTATGGGGTACAATATAATGTTTTGATAAATGGTTACAATATAAAATGGTCAAATCAGGCTAATTAACAAAGTCTTTCTTTATCTGGGTAACTTAAGTAAAAGCAAGAAGCTTTTCAAAGAATTTTTTGGAAATCACCAAAGTTCATACAAGTCCTGATTACTCAAAGAGGTCTTCTTAATTAAGTAGCATCAACATTGAGGTAGCAGCCATACATTAAAAATAATATAACTTGACATGGTATGAAGCTCTGCTAGTTGTCTATGAACAAAGATTTAAGATAGTCTAAATCTCTAATCCAATATAAATAGTTACAATTATTTCAGGTTATTTAGTGAACTTCTCATCTGATTTCTTTTTAATTCACTTGATCCCCGCCCCTGCCCCATGAGGTAGAATGTGTATGCTCAACTATACATGTGAAATGAAGAAAAAGAGGCGGAGGAGAAAATTTAATTTGTCTACACTCTTCTAGTAACCTTAATTGAATGATAAATCTAATAATTTCACCTGCAAGGAAGACTTTGTCAATTAGCCTGGTTTTATCATTTTAGGTTGTAAACATTTATCAAAACATTATATTGTACACCATAAATACATACAATTATTATTTGTCAAAATAACAAAAACAAAAGAGATGGAAAAAGAATGGTTAATGGGTGTAGGGGTGCAGGAGAAATAACTTCTAATATTCCATGACATGATGGTTGACAGCAGTTAATGAATATTTCAAAATAGTAGAGAGGATTTTGAATGTTTCCAGCACAAATAACAAATGTCTGAAATGACAGATGAGTCAATTACTCTGATATGATCATTACATGTGTATACATGTATTGAAATAAGACAGTGTACTCCATAAATATGAACAACCATAAAAATAAAAATTATAAAGCAAAGGAAATTGAGATTGAAAAAATATTGTAATTTGTATGGGTTGCCAAAGAACAGCATGAAAAAAAATAGTGATTCAAATGTAATCTAAATAAAAAACTATCCATTTACAAATATGGTCCGGAAGTAATTTTTACAGCACACCAGTTCAATGACAAAATATATTTGTGGATTGTATGGAATTTAGTTTTCCATATTAAGTGATGGCTGTGCTTGAATCTCAAAATGATTATTTTCAATAGACAAGTTATTCATTTCCCATTCTCTGCCTCAATTTCCTAGAGTATGAAAGGAAGAAAACGCTTGCAACTACATGTGGCTAGTGTAAATGAAATGAGATAATTTCATAGAATACCCAGCAGGGCCTGGTTCAATGTAAATGTACAGAAATGGCAGAGAATGTTGGAACCATACCATCCTCAAGAAAAAAGAATCTTATGAAAGAAAATAGGAAGGGAAACTGCTATTAGTAGGAAAAAAAATGTGACAGGTGGCTTTTATTCAGTTTGCTATAAATGCTACTTAAGAACAAACACACACACCTCAAAGTTAAAGAATGAGAATTTTGCCCAATTTTAGCGAGTCACTAAACTAGTTAAAGTATCCATCAAGTGTTCCAAAGAGCACCTGACACACAGCAAATGTTCATCACGAGTTGGCACTTATGGCTGTCACTATTACTACCAACTAGTAAAGCAGGAATAGAACACACTTCAGCTGATGCCAGACCACATTACACATCATAAGGTTATTATAAATTATTGATATGTTTGCCCTTAGGTTATAAACTATCTTAAAATAGCCACACACAAGTGGAAGGTCAGGAGTAAATTGCAAGATCTTTTGTCATGTGTTGAAGAAATTCAGAAGGAAAGATGTGCTGTTCACCTGAAAGCAGCCCTGACATGACTTTATTGGGCTAGAATTGCCAATATGTGATGGATACATGGCCCATTCTCCATCTATGAAGGTAAACTTCCAAGTGACTTAAAACACACTCTTCTAAAAAAAAAAAAAGCAGAGGAGAAAATTCAACTCTGTATCTTGAGTGTACAAATTTACCATCACTAAAAGAAGTCTAATGAATTTTACTGAATTTCTATTAAGGGCTATTTTTATAAATGACTGTGAAGATTCAGAGATGAAATAACATACTCTAGTATCTTTGGAACTCATGGAAGAGTAGGAGAAACCATTATATTGAATGTGGCAATTATTATCATAATCACAGGTATAAAGTATGATGGGATAATACAGATTGATAATTTTTTCAAAAGTCAAAAAAGATAAACTGTAAGAAGGAAATATGTCCAAAAAAAGCATTTATTTGTTCATTCATTCATCCTGAGTAACTTGAGGCTCAGGTCATCATAATTACTTTACTTGCCCCAAGAGTTCAGCTAAAAACTCAAACCAAGTGAGGTTTGATACAATCCAGAAAGTAATGTGAATCTTTCATATTGAGGTTATCTTTGTCATATTTATGAATTCAAGAAAGACAATTGATTTTCCTATTATTAAAAACAGTGATTTTAATTGCAAATTTATACTGGACAAATCATTATCCATCATTTATCTCATCTTTATATACCATTATTAATAAAATTAGTCCATGAAAGCATAAATGTAATTTTCTTATGTTTTTCAAAATAGATATTAATATCTAGAATTAGAAATAGTATTTTTATACATGTACTTTGGGATTTTTTTGCATTACAATTCTTAATATTCATATATACCACAATTTTTCATATCTCTGTATATAAAGTATATTGACATGTACTTTGTATAATGATGTCCATCACATTCCACCATCCTTGCTAATCTCCTGCCCCCTCCCTTTTGCTCCCACTCCTCTTCCCTATCTACAATTCATCTATTCCTCCCATGCTCTCCCTCCCTACCCCACTATGAGTCAGCCACCTTATATCAGAGAAAACATTCAGCATTTGTTTTTTGGGGATTGGCTAAATTTACTTAGCATTATCTTCTCCAACGCCATCCATTTACCTGAAAATGTCATGATTTTTGTTCTTTTTTAATGATGAGTAAAATTCCACTGTGTATATATGCCACATTTTTTTTTTTTTATCCATTCATCCACTGAAGGGCATCTAGGTTGGTTCCACAGTTTAGCTATTGTGAATTGTGCTGCTATAAACATTGATGTGGCTGTGTCCCTGTAGTATGCTGTTTTTAAGTCCTTTGGGTATACTCCAAAGAGAGGAATAGCTGGGTCAAATGGTAGTTCTATTCCCAGATTTCCAAGGAATCTCCATACTGCTTTCCAAATTGGCTGCACCAATTTGCAGTCCCACCAGCAATGAATGAGTGTACCTTTTTCTCCACATCATTGCCAACACTTATTGTTGTTTGTCTTCATAATAGCTGCCATTCTGACTGGGGTGAGATGATATCTTAGAGTAGTTTTAATTTCATTTCTCTGATTGCTAGAGATGATGAAAAAAAATTTTTATAATTGTTGATTGATTGTATATCCTCTTATGAGAAGTGTCTGTTCAGGTCCTTGGCCCATTTGTTGATTGGGTTATTTGTTTTTTTGGTGTTTCGCTTTTTGAGTTCTTTATATTCCCTAGAGATTAGTGCTCTATCTGATATGTGAGGGGTAAAAATTTGCTCCCAGGATGTAGGCTGTCTGTTCACCTCACAGATTGTTTCTTTTGCTGAGAATAAACTTTTTAGTTTGATTCCATCCCATTTATTGATTCTTGGTTTTAATTCTTGCGCTATAGGAGTCTTATTAAGGAAGTTGGGGCTAAATCCCACATGATGAAGATTAGAAATTGTATTTTAATAAGTATCTGAGGTCATTTGCCACTGATTGCTTTAAGAAAACAATTTGCTTGAGATATATTTATATTTATATTTATATTTGGAAGCTTTAACTTCTTTATATGTCAAAAGAACTGCATTATAAGGTGTTCCCATCCATGAGTCTATCCCATGGAAATTATTCCATTCCTTGCAATGAAAATAATGTTATTTCTTTCCCCAATCACTTCTACATTGTGCAGGTTTTTATATTTTTTCTGTTCAACTTCACACATCAAGTGTCATTATAATGACTATATTATAAAATAATTTAAATAACTATAGGAAAAATAATGGGGCTTGGAATGGATTATTCTTCAAATGCAGTTATTTTATCTCCGTGGAATAAAAGATTCTAATTTGGTTCTGATGTGGTACTTGAAAAAAAAATGAACATAATATTTTCTGAAACTGCAAAAAGTAAAGAAAATAACAGGAGAAATTTTAGAATATAATTTTTAAATAATAAACCAGCCAATAATATAAAAGAATACACATGCAAAGTAAACTCAAATGTTTTTCACTCCCTCTTCCTACCCCTACCATTTACCAAATTAGCTGAGCACGATTGGCCCTCTAGTGGTGATGTGTTAGTATTATAGATTCTTCCACTTGGGTTTAAAAAAAAAAAAAAAAAAGCTATCTTCTTTCAGAACCACTAAAGTGAAACATGTTCCTGTAAATGCCAAATTCTAGAAATATATTTTTAAATCTCCGTGTGGGATGTAAGTAGAAAATTTTTTCCTGTGCCAATGTGGGGTTTCTTCTTGTACCCCTCAATAAGAGATATGTCAAGCGAAGATGACAAATCGGGACACCACATGGTACATCATAATAACGCACTACTTTTGCCACATTAAATTTTCCAAAAGGTTGCAGATGAGTCATACCACAAAGTTTTGCAAGTCTTGCCACATATCTCTACATTGCACCTTAATTTTCAATGAAACCTCTTTGTACTGAAGCTTTGATCTTCTCTTCAAGGGGCTGCCCAAAGGTTTAAATGTTGCTGTGATGTACAGGAATGGCTCTGAGATTTCAGACGGAAAGGCAAGTGTGGTGATCTTCTTCATTGTCATATTTTAGCAAGGCTGCCTGATTTTCCTGGAGAGAATGGCTGCTGAGAAAATCTATCAACATTTAGTGTATTACAAAGACTATCTACTGGACATCATTCAATTCCTGGCCATAGCAAACAGTAATCCTTCAGGGGAAGGATGCCACTGATCTCTTGGCACTATGTGGGTCTTGATGAATGCATTTTTTGTAAGTTAATACTCGAACATTCTCAAATGAACCATCAGCATTCAAAAGATGTCCCTCCTATTGTCTTATATTCAAAACAATACAAAATACAGCCAAATACCTATTAATAGCAGCATTTAATCAATTCAACCTTCAAAGGCAAATTATCCTGTAGCTCTGGGAGCAGTGGTGTTGGTAGAGAATACTGGAAAAGTGGTTAAGGTAATGGCTTATTCACACCACTGGATGTTGCTGAAAAAACCATAGCAGCTACTGTGGGCAGCCCTGACTTAAAAGAAACAAGTGATATGATAGATGGAAGGAAAGAAGTAAGGGAGGTTGGGAGAAACTTCTTGATTTGCCTTGTTTATGTGAAAACCTTTTAGAGCACAATACTACTTCAAGGCAAACAGAAAAAAAAAAAAAAGATTCCAAAGTAATTTGCTCCGAGGTGATTTTCTTTTGTTCTTTTTCTTGTTAAAAAAGAAGATCTAGATAAGTAATCAGGGTTAAGGTAGTATAAGATTATAAAAGTCAAATACACAATCAGATAATTCTCTTGCATTCAAAACTCTTTTATTGTGTAGGCTTAAAAGAGTTGTGATACTTATGCTGCATCACTGTGAAAGCAAGAAAACATCACTTATTATCTGCACTTAAAGATGTTCACTGGAAATTCATGATAAAAGCACAGAATTTTTCTTTTAACTTCATTAAACATTCTGTTTCTTAGTAATCCTTTGCCTGTGACTATTTTAATGCTTAGGATCATGTCAAAGAGAAACGGTTTTTCTAATTTTCCCTTAATTGTATAATATTTAATCCTCTTCTGACTTCAGAAAATTTTCTGAAAGAAAATATGATATATACATATATTTTATATACATGTTACATCACTTAATTATATATACACATTCATACTTACCCACATGCACATATTCAAATATTGAACCATCCTTTAGGTATCTGAGTTTATTTTCTCAGTCTGACATAATTATATATTCTAGAAATGTCATGAAGTTCAAAAAGAGAAAAATGAAAGGGAAAAAATGCACTAGATTCCAAACCTAAGTAATAACTTTTTCAAAGATTTCTCTTGCTGTATAATTTAATATAATTGCACAAAGAAGGTACTTTAGCACTTAAAATTACTTGCTAAAATCATCAATTGGTGCTACAATTATACACATTCATGTTGATGCACATAACTGCTCTGTTCCAGGCATAGCTATGTGTTATTTTAGGCTTTGAAATTTTAAGTTGGAAATTTTTATCCAACTTTAGGTCCATTGACCCTTTCAATTTAAAGGATGCCTAATACACTGGTTTAATACCATGAAAGATAGAACAGACTTACATTATATAAAGAGAATCCTGGTGCTGCTATGTACCCCTAAGCCAGAAAATTGAAACACCTAAATCTATTTAACTACATAAAATATGACTTAAATCCAGGGTTGAGAAAAGAATATGCCACATCTTTTTGCTCATGAGATTTGGCCTTATAAAATCTTGGTAGATGGGGATGCCTTATTATTGTGCATGCACAAAAGTGAGTGGCAATAAGAAAATTCTAGTATAATAATGGGAGTAGGAATATGGTAGGTCAGAAAAAAAATAGTGCAGGTTGGTTATCTGCCTTGCGAAGAAATACTATACTTGGAGTGATTTAATTCTTTGAATAATTTCTTAACTCTCCATTTTGTGTTTGGTTCATGACCTAAATTTTATTTTCAAAAGACATTTTATCATGAGGAAAGCACAACTGTAGGTAAAATAATCAATAAGAGACTGAAAATTTGTTTTCATTTTCATGTACTCAAACATGAGTGTAAAAGTGTATGCCCCAAAAACGAATTATAATCATCAGCTTTATGAATGAAACAAATTGATTCTAGAACGGTTTTGCCAAAGTATTATAAAGACTTTTAGTTATCTCCCTACTTCAACATCTCTTTATCAATCTGCTGTTTGGTGCAAAAAATACAATTGATTTTTAAATATCTCAAAATTCCTCTACTTCATAGATCAGAAGCATCCAAATAGGAGTAATATTTTATGATGACTTCAGTACTCACAGGAAGCCAACTAGTCAGAAGCTACATACCTGAATTCATAAACTTCCCTCATTGCTTCTTCATTATCTTGACCATCATCTGAGATTCAGAAATTAAAGATAGAACACTCCAGTCTAAAATGAGCAAAGGTGAATGCAATTAAAAGCTTATAATGATTTCCAAGGTGATAATGGTTTACCATCAAAATGTTATATACACATTTGAAAACAAAACCTTGACTTTAAGAGGATTATCAGATTTGGGGAAATAAATAAATTTCATGGCTTATGTCCACAATCTAAAGGTCAAAAGACACATGAAGTGGATGTTTGAAACATAGTTTTTCACTGAAATAATTATTCAGAGATTAACCAGAAAATTGTTTAAAAAAATATATATATATATTCAAATGCATTATTTTAGATTCCAATGTTAACTGAGGGCTCACTGTAAGGTTCTAAAGAAATGAGTTGAGTTGACTGATGGAATTTTCTAAGTAAATGTTGTTTTAAAGAGTGAATGATTTCATTTGTTGAATTCCTATGAAAATATTATGTTCTGTGTCTATTGATTTTTATTCTTCTAATCCCTTAATAATAATAATTCGTGTTTTTCAAAATCATAATGAAAGACTACATCAGAAAAAAAGACAAGCATAAAACATCTATATACAGAAATCTTGGTACCTTTGATTTATTACATGTATAAAAATAAATGAGAGCTGGGGATGTGGCTCAAGCGGTAGCGCGCTCACCTGGCATGCATGCAGCCCGGGTTCGATCCTCAGCACCACATACAAACAAAGATGTTGTGTCTGCCGAAAACTTAAAAAAAAAATTAAAAAATTCTCTCTCTCTCTCTCTCTCTCTCTCTCTCTAAAAAAATGAAAATGGTGAGTAGAAAAATATTGAAAGTTGCATTAAAATATCTTCTAAATTTTAAAAATACAATTGTTTCAAAGTCCTCTTCTCAAAAATTCTTGGCCACAAAATTGTACTTTTAAAATAATTCTTCTTTTGGTAAAATGTTTAATGTTGTTTCTGTTTAAAGGTTTTAACATTTTGAAAGCATCCAAATTTTACAGATTCAAAATTTTCAAAACTCTTGGTCAAAAGGAGCATTTCACTTATTTGATCTATTCAGTAAACTTGTTTAGTGAAAACCAAGTACATATAACCTAAACACCTGTTTGACAACTGCCTCCCAAGTGATCTCTTCTAAAGCAATGCTTTGGAAATCTAAATGTGTATATACATATAAATACTTTTTTGGTATAGTGGATCAAACCTAGGTCCTCATGCATGCAAGGTAAGTGATCTACCACTGAGCTAGAACCCCATCCCAACCTTTCTTTCAAATAAATAGGAGGGAAAAAGAATCGGAGAGAACACAGTGAGTTGACACAAGTTCCTCATAACTCTATCACAGGTTCTATTGGTGAACCTTCAAATATAGACCATCATATTAAATGTCACGGGGTACTTTCAAGTTCTTCTCATAACTCTTTTCAATCAGTAATTATTAATTTACACCAGCAATATAATGTGGACATAGTAATTTATCTATGTAAGAAGGATAGAGTTCCTACCACACACAGGCCATTGGCACAACTCCTGGAACATAACGTCATCTAAAATATAATCTCTATCCACAAGAACCATCTAGTCCTAAGTAGGAAATAAATAGACACAGCATAGGAAGTATTTTAATAGAAGTGTAGACAAGGTACATTTGTGACTCACAAGAGGAAAGAACTAGAAAGCCTGAGCAAACTCACTTATCAGATACACATAGATCATCCACGCATATATCTAGTATTGGGTTCCAACTCCTCCCTATTCATTTACTGCTTCCAAGTATTACTTAATTCCAGACACTCCTGAGTCCAACATCCAAACGCTTCTCTATTTCCCTCCTAAGTCAAAACTCAAATTACTGAAAATTTAATTTTTCCCTCTATTTGAATATTTTTCCCTGAGTTTTTTCTCCATGAAATTATATTTAAGTTTCACTTCTCTCACAGACTCCTATCCTAATGTAAAATACTTAAAATTCTTTGTAATTAATAAACATTTTATATTTCTATGAAATAAAAATATTTATATTTTTATAGCTAATTATTTTTAAAAGTCCTGAGATTTTAATTTAGATAATTATCTTACGTTTATGAGGTTCTAAGAGTTAAAATTTTCCCTGAGTTATGATTATAATCCTTTGGATTATAATCATTTGTTACTTTGGATTATAATCATTTGGATATTGTTAAAATATAATTTTAACAATAATTATCATACAATAAAAAGTATGTTTTATTTTAAACAAGTCTCTAGATGTGATGGAGGGAGCTGCTTATTTTTTTCCAGATATATTTGTTCTTGCTCATGTATCTGTGGACGAATATTATTTATTGCTAGGATGAGACTGGGTCTAGAATAAAAACTAGCCTGGATTTTTTTCAAAATAGAAGTAAATGCATTAAAATTGTTTTCACAGGAACAGGAGAAAGAAATGAAAATTTTGTAACTGTTATATAAGTCAAGATCATATCTGAATGCCTGTGTAATTTGCAAACAATATTACAATCCATTTTCAGGTATTTTTCTATCAAACACTTGGGTATCCATGATCTCCATTCATAGTTTAAAGCAGCAGGTGTCCCCTATTTGGACATTTGTAGTTAAGGTGGACATTTGGCAGAGGGCAAAAAGTGATGATCTTCTTATGCTAGGACCCGGGTGTTTGGGTATCTAATTTTGCTTTGGGTCTGTTCTTCAAGAAAAAAAGAAGCCTAAAGTAATAGGTTAGATTTCATAGCATAATCTGAAGGAGCAGTCCATCTTCGGTATCCTCCCTGTCCTTTGGCTGGGGCTCAGTGTGCTTTTGTGTCCTGATGTACTCCAGAACTCCAGCTCCAGCCCAAACAGCACATCTGTCTATTTCCTGGATCCTTCTGTCCCAAGAAAATATCTCCTAAGTGGAAGTTTATTTTTCATTGACTTATTTCTGCCTAAGACCTAACCTAGGGAGAGAAAAATCAATATACTATTGATTCAACTATTTTATCTGACTTAGAGTAACAAAGTAATTTAGGATAAAAATATTTTTGTCTGACCAGATCATGCTGTTTATCTCCAAGTCACAAAATATTTTATCACAAAATTCTATCTGAATACCAACTATTCTCATGACCTACCTGTGCTTTAAGCATAATTTTCTTCTTTTCAACTCTATGGATTTCCAAAAGAATTCATTCTCATGTTGAATAATCCATTCATTTTTAGATCTTTTTAATTTCTTATCACTTATAAGCCTCCCTCCACCTTCCATTTTAAAGAGAACCCTTATTTTCTGTAAACTTTAAGACCATGAAAGAATATGACTGAGAACATTAGAAATGTCATCAAATTGTGCAAGCAAATCAGAGCTCTAGTTAATCTACAACAACTGTGCAAACGTACCTCACATAGAGCAGGAGCTATGTGTGAGATGAATTTTTCTGGAAAGTCGCAGTGAAAGATAGATTCAGGTTTGGACAATAAGAAGGCTGACTTTTTCAGACCCCGAGCAAGGGAATGTCCTATGGAAGCTCATATATCCTTACTCCAGCTTTAAAGAGTGAGATCTGGAATCTATGGATGCAGCTACTGAATACATGTCTGGAATTGGGAGAAGGAAGAAAAGGAAAAATAAACCATCAGTACTATAATTTGGAAATTTAAATTGCTTTCTTCAAATATTTCTTGTGCCAGTCTACCAGTCTATGGGAAATATTTTCACATAAAAGAGCCTACAACTTCTGTCCATCTCTTAGATTCAGATTCAGATACCATGGAAGTTCTCATCTGGGGACAGATGGGCATCTCTACCCCAACCCTGCCGGGGACATTGAGTATTGCCTGGAGACATTTTTGGATGTAACACTCACGTTACTGGCATTTACTGAATAGAGTTCAGGAATACACCTAACACTAAACACTAAAATATATGTGAAAGTGTTCTTCACTTCCTTAATGAGGAATAATCTGCCTCAAAAGGTAAATTGAATATGTAAAATACAAAAACAGAGTGTTATGTTTTATTTTTATTTTTTATTTTCAAAGGTATTTTTTTCTGATATGATACCTTATTTTAAACCACAACAGCTCAAGGATATAGATTCTGTCCTCATTTTATTGATTTGGTAACTGAGGTTGAGATGGTGTCCAAAGTTGGCAAACATTCCATAACTATCAAGAACACATACTAATCTGGAAATCTTGGATCTTAAGCACAGTGATCTAAACTGATTTGTTGTTGTTGTTTCTAATATGGGAGTCTCTTCTGAAATGTAAATCCCAGTGGATAACACCATACAAATATGGTAAGCTTTTCAAATATATGTTTCTAGTCCTCACAGTTTAATTTTGAGGTTCATGTATTTTGAGGTAAAGAGATGTATATGCATATTGTTATTTGAATATTTTTCCCTTTATTTACTTATCTTCGATTTTCCTTATTTGAGTGAATAGCACTTATAACCATAAGCCTAAGACACATCCTAAATATTTTTCTTATCTCTACTAATCTTCCCCTACAACCCATCAATCTCCAAAGCCTAACAATTGTGCCTCTGTACATGATCTACACTGATGTCCTCCTCTCTATTATCACTGTCCCTATTCATGTTTTATCACCTTTTCCTTGCATGACTCATGTAATTAGAAACTCATATTTTTATGTAGCTGCTTATTCAATAAAATAACAAACAAACATTATTGAGTTCATATTATATTATCCAGGCTACTGAGTGTAAATAAAATTAAAATGCATCTGTTACCTTCAAGGAACCTTCAATAAAATAGAACGAAAAAATAAGCCTTAGCAGTTGCAATAATAGGGTTGCACGTGATGATAAAGGTGGTATGCACTGGCAGCTAGTGCAACACATAAGAATGCAAAAAGCAGAATGATAGGCAGTAATATCCAAAAGAAGCCATAGTTTAAAGGGTATCTGTACAGCCAGCAGACAAGGCACAGGAAGAGGTATTTTAGTTTGCATTACTGGTCTCAACACTTTTCTCCCTATATTCACATTTGTTTTTTTATTTGCCATATAACTTTGAAGTGACTCCAATAAAATAGATGAGGCATATTTATTCTTCTATTGACTCTGAATATGCACATGTCATTTGGCTTGGCCACTCATTGGGAGGAAGTAACAGTATTTCAGTTTTGTGATTGGAACTTAACACCTTTTTACATTTCCTCTTTCACCTTTGCCATCACCAAGGATAGGTGGCCCAAGGAGAAGGATGAGAGTCCCATGGAGCCAAGTTCAGCCTGCATAAGCTAACTCACAATCAACTCCCAGCTTTGGGCATTCATGTCACTTACTGTGATTGTTTGATAACAAACAATTGTCAACTGACACAGGAAGTTTGGTGGAGGTTGCATTTCAGGCACAGGGAAGAGTGTGTATAGAGTATTGAATGGCACTTGGAAAAAGGTAAATTCTTCATATTGATTGGAACATAAAGTTGGGGGATTAAGTAGAAATGATAAGAAAGAAGTAATTTGATATACATTGTGTAGGACATTGTGGATCTCATAAGATACCCAAGAATTCCTTCTGTAGGCTGAAATTACATGAATAAGGAGCTTGAAACATGAGACTGATGTTTATTTCAGACAATTCAAACTGGATAGTGGGGAATACTTTGGAGAAATATTGTAGTGAGTGATTGAGAAAAAAATGATCAGTTAGGGGATGGTACTGATAATGCTAAAAAAAAAAAAAAAAGCCTAGATGAAGACATTAATCCTCCACCTCTGGGGCCATTTATTCTTGGTGATAGCAACAGTGCAAGAGGCAATATGGAAACATGAGACCATTTAAGTCACAGTCATAAAGATGAACTTCTGTCATTTCTACCTAATAACTAGCCAAGCCAGATGACATGTAGATATTCATATTCAAGAGAATTATATTCTACCTCTTCTGTGGGAGCCACTTCAAAGTGTATAGAGAGCAGCTGAGAAATCCAAAAGGGTTCTCAGGAAATATGGACATGACAAATATGGATGAGGAAGATGTCAGGAATACACTTCATACTTTTGATTGGGGTAATTAAATGTAAATGACTCCACTAGTGTCATTCACTGCATTTTTGTTGTTGTTTTTGGGATGGGGAGAGAAAATAATCAATATTAAGATACCTTCAGTTTGGGTGCCTATCAAATATTAAGATGCAGAGATTCAGTAGAAAATTGAAAATATGAACATGCTATTTAGGAAACGCTAGATATTTGCCAGATGTTATAAAGACAGACAAGAAAATGGTCAAGGAAAGATAACATCAAGATTTAAGGCATCAGTTTGGGTCCAAAGAAAGATAATGTAAATAGTCTGAGAAAGAACTTTTAGATAGCTGGACAAGATGGCACACACCTGTATTCTAGCAGCTTGGGAGGCTGAGGCAGGATGATCACAAATTCAAAGCCAGCCCCAACAACTTATTGAGGACTTAAAAAACCTAGAGAGGCCCTGTCTCTCAATAAATCCCTAGTACAAAAAAAAGAACTTGTAGAGATGTAGAAAGAAAAACAAGCTAAAATAGACTCATAGGAAAAAGGAGCTATTCATTCTAAGCACATTATGTATCTGTTTCTATATACACACTAAATCATGGTACCAATCTCACAAATTAGATACAATGATTACCATTATTTTACAGACTGGAAACTGAGGCACAAAGAGGCTTGCCCAAAGTAGCACAACCAGTTTCTAGTAGAGCTGAAATTTGATTCTGAGTTCACAATCTAGGCACTTAATTACCATCTGGATAAGTCAAGAAACAGATCAGAGAAGTGGAGTGCTTAACATAATCAATTCCTGCAGATACAATAAAGATGTGAAAGGAGGTCACTGATTTCAGCAACTGGGAAGACAGTAGTTTTTGTTAGGACAGTTTCCATTGGAAGAGAAAGACACAAATCCAGGCTTGGAGTGGCTCCTAGATTTTTTTGTGGCAACTTCCCTGACTTTGAATTCCCTACTCCGTCTCTCCAGTTGGGATTTCCAGAATCAGACACTGTGAACTTCTTCACAATGCAAGATGTGTGTTAGGGATCTATTCAGGAAGGAGGGTGGAAGAAGCAAGAGATGGAAAAATGAAAAGTCAAACTATGATGCAGACCCAAAAAGGTTTCAGCCGATCTGCTGGGGAGATCTGGAGTGACTGTTGACTACAAAAGTTGTTCTACATTGGGTTAAAGTGGCTTAGCTTAAGCAGGCTTAGCCCTGTCACCAAATGTGATCTGCGCCTGGGTCTGTGCTGTGAGTGAATTGGGCTATGGCCATTGGTACCAACCTTGAAAGAGCTCACAGCTAGAAGCCATCTGCTGACCAAGCTATCTGTAGAAATTCTCTGAGGGGCTTGGGTGATGCCTCTGCATGTCAACCATACCTCCAAACAGCTGTTTAAGTTACTATGTCCTTAAACTAAACCTTAAGGCTCAGAAAATTAATAGTTCCTTTTTTCCCTCTGACCATATATAGACCTTAAGCAACTTTGTTATATTTTCATTATTTCCTTGATGTCTGTCTCTTTAATAGATCAGTAGCTTCTTTTCATCAGCATCTAAGAGTACTTATGACTCATAATAAAAGGTTTTGATAATTGAATAAGAGGGAAATTTGGAAGAGGGCTAAAAGAATGACTGAATTTGCCAGTCAGAGCACAGGAATAAAAGCTAAATAGCTTTTGTGCTAATTAAACTCTCAGTCATTATTCTGTTCCCTTTTGTGTTTTTAAAATATATAAATGAGCAATTTACATATATTCATTGAAATGTAAAAGCTAAATCACTTACCCAAGCAGAGGTCTCTCTAAAAATAATTTGGAGAATATGTACAATGCACATTTTTTTTTTTTTGGATAATTCATTTAACTATAAGTGCTTTAGTTTGTGAAATATTTTCAATGAATTTTTTGAAAATTTAAAATTTATATTTAAATGGCATCTGTAAATTCTATATGCAAAATTCAAAGATGGGAAAATAAAGACTACTTTTCCAAGTTATTTTTTATAAAAATGTAAAATGATTTTATACTTGATTATTTTAAATAAGATGCTATACATTCTTTTCTACTTAACTTTTTGAGGGTTTTATTCTATAATGGACAATTTTTTTAAATTTCTTTACCATTCATAGAATTATAGCTTATAGATTTTTAGGGGAAATAAATTGAATAACATATTTTCAGTACCTTGAGTATACTAGACCCTAGAAGATGTCTTATTGCTTTATATCTTCATTATCTATTTAGCAAAGGAGATGCCTTTCATTTCCATATATTCAGTACCCATCTTAGTGTTTGGTCTAGAGGATATCCTAAATAAATCTTTTCTCAGTAAATAAAAAAATCAATAAAAAAGGATCAAAATCATGGTATGAATTTTGCCCAATTAAAAATTAAAGAAAAATCTAGTCTTATGAATATAAAATAAGCTTCTAAGACTTGTATTGCAATGCTCTTTCTTCAAATATTAGCTCACAAATGACGTTTCTCAAGCATGCAAACAAATTTTCATTCATAAAATCTAATGACTCAGAAAGGGTATCTGCAATTACCTACTTCTCCTTTTCAAAAGAGAATATAAAGGTGTTGTACTCAGCTTTTTCACTGCTGTGACTAAATGACCCAACCAGCACACCTTTAGAGGAGGAAAAGTTTGAGGGCTCACAGTTTCAAAGGTCTTAGTCCATAGCAGGCCAGCTCCATTCCTCAGGGATCTAGGTAAGGGTGAACATCATGGCAGGAGAGGATGGCAGAAGGAAGCAGCTCACAACATGATCAGAAAGCAGAGAGAGAGATTACATTCACCAGATACAAATATATACCCAAAGCTACACCTCCATTCCCACCTCCTCTAGCCATACCCTACCACTTGAGTTACCATGTAGTTAATCCCATCAGGGATTAAATCACTGTTTGGGTTAAGACTCTTACAACCTGATCATTTCTCCTCTGAACCTTATTGCATTGTCTCACACATGAGCTTTTGGGGAACACCTCACGTCTAAACCATAACAAAAGGTATACAACTAATTTTAGGTAGAAAATGAACTGGAAATTCAGTCTCTACACATTAAATTCCTGATCGCTCTTTCCTTGTCAAAGACATTGTTAGCCTAATGTTTCTATCATCTACTCTTGGAGGGTTATGCCTGCTGTTGTGGCACGCACTTGTTATCCCAGTAACTCAGGAGGTTGAAGCAGGAGGATTGCAAACTCAGGGCCAGCCTCAGAAATTTAGTGAGTCCCGCAACAACTTAAATAAATCCTGTCTCAAAATAAAAAGAATAAAAAGAACTGAGATATAGCTCAGTAGTAAAGCACCCCTGGATTAAATCTTCCATGAGAGAAAGAGGGAGTGGGGAAGGGAGGGAGGGAGGGAGAAAAAGATAAGAAGATAAGACAGGACTAGTAGTACTCTAGTACTCTTTAAGGGTTGTAAAGAACTAAATTATAAAATAGTTTCCTTTGCATAAGCCATTTCATATTTTTAAATTCAATAAGTATTTATTTGGTGGTTCTATAATGTGTTATACAAATATCATTTTTTCCTGTGATGATTATATAAAGAAGTAAACCAATTGCATAATAGATCTACTACTGTAAAAGGGATAATCCGATCCTAAAACTGTTTATATTCATTCCCAATAACATCCAAAGCCTGTCTATCCTCTATTGCCAAGGTAAAATTTTGCTTAATACAAGGTGATTAGGATTTGAAAATTAAGATTCCAGTTCTGTTATCACTTCTAACTTAAGGCACATTATAAATTTGATGGTTTTATACATAGATGATTTTTAATTTTCTTGCCTGTTTTAAAAATAGTATGTGACTACATTGTGTTTTGCTTTACTTTTTCCGTTTAGATTTCATACAGTATTTCATACCCACTATCATACAACTTGATGCTTGAAAAGGAATATTTATCTAAAGAATGTGTGAGTGTGTGTGTGTGTGTGTGTGTGTGTGTGTGTATGAAAGAGAGAGAGAGAGAGAGAGAGAGAGAGAGAGACTTTTTTGGTTATTGTTTATATTAATATATTGTTTTCTATGCCAATTTACAAATACTTCAATAAAAGCTTTGTATTTAATCTCCATAAGTCTCTCATTTCTTGACTAAAAATATTAAGAACATATTTGAGCTAGGTGTAGTGGTGCATATCTATAATCTCAGTGGTTCTGGAGGCTGAGACAGGAAGATTGCAAGTTCAAAGCTAGCCTCCACAAATCAGTGAGGCACTAAGCAACTCTAAGATCCTGTTTCTAGATAAGTATTTTTAAAAATGGCTGGGGATGTGACTCAGTCATTAAGCACCCCTGGGTTCAATCCCGTTATCCTGCCTGCCCCCACCCTACCAAAAAAAAAAAAAAAAAAAAAAACCTTTTGATGCTTGTGGGATCTCTTAATAAAGCCAATGTTTAAAAGCTTAGGCTTGGGAAGCAATTGTTTCAAGCAATCCACTGCTTATCAAAGAACTAATATTCCAGAAGTGTATAGAACTATCTATACTTTCCATTGCTTCCTGCCAGTAAGGAGATGTGATAGAGGAGCTTTCTAATATGTGGGTCACACTTTTCTGCCTGTTGGCCCATAGGCTTCTGGGTCTCTGTCTCAGCTGTATACCAAGGGAAACTCCAATCAGAAATTCCAGTCAAAGAGAAAGAAACTTATGAGTTTTCTAGGTTTCTGAGCGCAGACTATCGCCTGGTCAAAAGTTTCCAAATTCTCCATGGACAAGTTCTCCATGGGTATTTTGAGTTGGTCGGGGGCTACTCCTGAGGGAAAGGGGACGGGACAGGAGATGCATTGTAACTTACAGTGTGCTTGTATGTTTTCTGGAACTGTCTGCAGAGTGGAGACTTTAGCATTATAACTGATGTCATTGCTCAGGAGGAATGCTGCTTTTTGCTGTATTGCACATGCTCTGTTCTGGTTTCAGCTGGACTGGAGGTTGTGCATTCCATTTTGGTGTCCTGAAGTTTATTAGGTTAAGTAAAATAAGCCCACAGCAAGGCAATAGTGAAGGAGACATGCAAAGATTACAAGAAATAGCTTTAAAGAACCTAGGCTCTTAGGCCTCTGCCATCCTTTTATTCCTTATCTAAGAACTACCTTTAGTTATATTTACATCAAAGACATAAATAAATGAAGCTTGGCTTGCTATCCTCTGCTTGCCTATCCCTCCCAGCAGAAGAAAAGATGGGGGAGCTGATAGGAAAAATGGCAGTTTGATGGGCATGTGTGCTTATTCTTGATTTAACCTCTTCTTTCCTTTATCAATTAATCTGAAGCAGTTTTCATTCTCAGGAGATCTTTTCACTCTCTCTTCCCCTCCACTTGCACAAAGCTCTGGGAATGAATTTTAAGCTTATAATCTGATGCTTCACAGTCTTATTGCATCCCCCTAAGAACCTTGTAAAGTAAATATAAAATTTAGTCTCTCATTGGCACAGAGTGAAGAAATGCAGTACAGAGTAACTGAGTAACAGCCCCGAGACCAGAATACAGACTTTTGAAGCAAATTCCTTGAAATAACTGTAAAACCTGAAGTCAAATAATAGTAATATGTCCTATTTTCTCATTTGCTTCCAAATTGTCTGTTTTTTTTAATTGTCCTTAAACCTGCCTCTCATTTTATTGGGATTATTTGCTAAGGTATTAAGTAATAAAACTTTCTGAAAATAAAAAAATAAAAATCATTTGCTAAGGTAATAAATAAATAAACTTTCTGAAAATAAAAACTGAGACATCAGCAGACATTAATAAAAAAAAGCATCAGGCCCTTCATTGTACAAATAAAATGAGTATTCAGCATTCTACCTGCTGAAATGTGAATGATAACTTGGTAAATAACACTTGTGATTTCCATTAATACAAACCTTTCTAAGTTTGCTAAAATTCAAAGAAATTGTTTTTGAAATGTAACCAATTTTATCTCTTGACTATTTTAATGCATTTTCAGCAATATTGTCCCAGAATTGATACAAGAGTATGGTGAACTCTTAGCTCTTCTAAATTCCCAACTTGGTATTAATGTATCAGATTTTCTTTTAAACACTCCCCAATTAGTCAAGTATAAAAAATTTAATTGTGAAAAGTATATTTCAAATAATTCTAGTAATTTGTGATGCTGTCCTTATTTCCTGCTGAACTGTGATCTTCAAGCTGATTAGTTTTGCCTTTTCTCTTCTTCTGAAAGCCTGCAGGAAGGTAACAATCCATTGCAATTAATGTCTAATGATGATCAACTGAAGACTGAATCCCAGCTAACAACTTCCATCTGTGGTTATGCATAAAATATCTGCTTCTGGCAAGTGACACCGTATGCAAATTGAAATTTTGAGTGCTGTAGGAGTTACATAATATATTCATATAGTCTAAAATAGAGATTTCCCCACTTTTCACCACCTTCCATTTCTGTAATGCTCAGCAACCCTATAAATACAGTTAGAAATATGGTGTCTTTATTTCTTTTTATTAGTATGTTTATTTTGGCTTCCACATAAAAATTTTCATAAATATGTTTAATTAATAATATTAATTAAAGAAATTACATTGCTTTTGCCATCATTGTAACATTCTCAGAGCTAGTGCTTATAGGTGATTATTACAATATTCCTCTAGGACCTAATATTTAACATATACTTGCTGCCTTTAGGTTTATCTCTGTATATGCCGCCAGCAAAACCATCCTTCCATATGATTCACAATCTTCAGATGTAACAATGAATATAAGTAATATATTCCATGTGCATACAGCTCTACAGATTTTGAACTTTTTTCAGTAAAGAAATTGTGGTTGTCTCTTTTTTGTCTCTCTCTGTCTCTTCCCATCTATTTTTTCTCTGTCTCTATTTTTATGGTAAGTTTCCAGTTGGTATTAATTTGTTCAATTTTTGTGATTATATATAATACATTTTCAGGAATAACTCTCTTTCTATCTGTCTATCTATCTACACACACACACACACACACACACACACACACACATATATATATATATATGTAAAATACTTGTTTCAGGGGAACATTATCCTTGGGTAGCCTTGCTTTTAAGGATGAATTTATGGCCTGGGGTTGTGGCTCAGTGGTAGAGTGCTTGCCTAGCACATGTGAGGCCCTGGGTTCAATCCTCAACACCACAGAAAAATAAATGAATAAAATAAATTTATGAAAAAAGTTACCTAACTTTAAAAAAATGAATTATGGAATTAATAATTAACTTAATATTAAATGGACAAGTGTTGATGAAATCCAAAGATCAACAAGACTTAGCAAACTTGAGGTGCTTCCTTTAAAACACTGTTTAAAGTGTTCTTCATGAGTGTATCACTGTGTGTTGCATATCTGACATCAGGAACCCAAGCATCTGCAGTTTAATAATACTGCTCGGTTGTTTGCTAGTACATGTGCCATCTCATTCACTGCTGGAAATCAGATAAACTTCAGAAATTAAAGAAAGAAAAGGTGGCAAAAGTGTGATTTCATTTTTAAGCATATAATGGCACATTATATAACTTCTACAGCATTCAATTTTTTTTAAATCAAGGGGGAGATAAAAAGATAAGTTTCCATTATCGTGTGATGGAACAGTACAAAGTTGTTTTTCAATAATTTTTTGGAATATTATAGGTGCTCTTCAGATTTCATTAACTCCTGCAATGTATACTTTAACTTGTAAACCTCTCCAGCTAATTCTTCTCTCACTTTAGGGTTTCAATTATAAAACATTGCCTAAAGTGTGAAAAGCAATTTTAAAGGTGTATTTGCATAGGTGATGTACAGTTTGTGTTAACCTTTATTCTATTCTGTATAAGTATGCAGAGTTCAGTGGGCTTTCTGGATCAGATATTAGAATAATGGCAATTGCATCACCTGTAAATGTTTAGGGGTAGACATGTGAGTTTTGAGAATCAGAGGAGAGCTGAGATGTTTATCTGAGGTATCCATGATGAATCACACTTAAATGTACTGGGAGTCTACAGCAATTCTGAGAGTAACAGTTCTCACTCTCAGATACATATCTGAGAAGCAATGTTTAGTTAATATGGAAAGGTTGATTCTGTTTCTGACTGATCAAGAATAAATTAATGGGGATTTTATTCAGTGATAAATATAAATGGGCTAAACAGCCATGAAATGATATGGATGGATATTAAGTATATTTAAGATAACTGGTTGCTGGGAGTTAAGGCAAAGAAGGGATGAATAGGTGCAACAAGATTTTTAAGGAAGTGAAACTATTTTGTATGTATTTCCATTAAGGTACATGTCATTTTGCATTTTTCCAAGCCAATAAAATGTACAGCATCATAAATGAACATTAATACTATAGACTTTGAGTAATAATGATGTGTCAAGACAGGTTCATCAACATCTTCACTCTACAGTGGGATGTTGATAGTGGGGAAGGCTATGTATGTATGCAAGGAGAATATGGAAAACTCCTATACCTTCTGATCAATACTCCTGTGAACCTAAACTTCTTTTAAAAGTAAAGATTACTTAAATGAAGAGAGAGAGAGAGAGAGAGAGAGAGAGAGAGAGAGAATATGAATGAATGTGGTATTACAGGATTAAATAAAATGCACTGAATAAAATAATATGCCAGAGAAATACTTAAGGTTACAGACTTTCTAATCTTCAGAAGGTGGAAATCATCCAGTCATCCTGACCCTTGATGGACATATACTTTATTGATGAACAATACTCCATATTCAATGTCTTGTTAAACTTTGTAACAGACACTTTTGCAGACACTGCCCAGTCACAACTACCTTGGCAACCATTTATGTCAATGCATACTTTTCCCAAAGCCTTGACAGAATAAATCAGAAGCCAATCAGAATCTCTGAGAATACATACAAAGGAAAGATCTTTGTTTGGGGGTGATGAACAGGAAGCTTAGAATGACTATCTTCTCTCAACTATGTGAACCAGAGGGGCTAAGAGAGAAAAGCAAAAATCTGCCCAGAATAAAGCAGAAATATAAAAACAAAAGTCAAGATGGCTTAGCAGTTCCTCATTTCAGCATGCTTCTGCCACTTCTCTTCCTCCCTTGTGAACTCACTAGACAGCTCTAGTCTAAACCACCTCTACCCTTCCTTTCTCATTAGGCTAGTATATGTAGGTCACTGCTAGCTGAATCCTAAGGTTCAACCCAACTATTTCCTCTGTTAAGCAGTGATTTAGTCACATTTTACATTTCCTAACAAATTAAATTTATTCTTATTAATAAACAGAGCCTGCAAAAGTAATTACCTAATTATTTCCAAAGTAAGAAATCTATCATTATTAATAAAAAGAGACAAAATGCAGGAAAAAAAATCATTGTAACTTTTATTGGGGTTATTTATTTTCTTTTTTACTACTGATGAGTCTTATAATTAAAGTTTTTAATATAAACTATATTTAATTTCATTACTTAATATTAAATATTTTAAAAAGTAGAACGTTGTGATTCAAATTTAAAAGACAGACACCCGAATTTTATAAAAATAGAAAAAAAATGATAAAATTCAGATATTTCTTATTCATGGTACTTGACCCCCCCCCCATTGTATCATCTTGATGT
This sequence comes from Marmota flaviventris, assembly GCF_047511675.1. Lineage (NCBI taxonomy): Eukaryota > Metazoa > Chordata > Mammalia > Rodentia > Sciuridae > Marmota > Marmota flaviventris. The sequence continues at coordinate 29,060,140 of NC_092500.1, read as the reverse complement.
AAACAAGCAGCACTTAAAAAGTTTGCTAAGAAAATGTCAGATAGGAAAACAGTTAAGAATTTTAATATTATACTTGTATGTTGGGGGTGAAAAACTAACAGGCTGGTGGCTGGTGGGAGCCCAGTTTCTCACAGTTGGCATAGAAATTTACATGTAAGAAAGGAGAGAATGACCCATATGATGAGTTGGAGACATCAGCAAGAACCCAGGTTTAGCTCAATATAGATACTGATCATCACATATGAAAATATTTATTAGATATGTGCCTGTACACAAATCAGTATATATATATATATATATATATATATATATATATATATATATATATATATATATATATATATATATATATATATATATATATATCCTAGCTCTCTCAGCTAAAAAAAAAATACCTAAAAATGATACCTTAGTTCCAACAAGCATCCCTAGAACAGATATCTTGATGATAATTGCTATTTCCCCCAAAAGAATCACAATACCAGACCTTAAACTATACTACAAAGCCAGAGTAACAAAAACAGTATGGTATTGGCACCAAAATAGACATGTAGAAAATAAAATTAAGAATTAATAAATGGGATGAATTCAAACTAAAAAGCTTCTTCTCAGCAAAAGAAACAATCAATGAGGTAGAGAGAAAGCTTACATTTTGGGAGAAATTTTTGCCACATGCATCTCAGAGCACTAATCTTCAGGATATATAAAGAACACAAAAAACTTAACATTAAAAAAAAAAACAACCCAATAAATAAATGAGCTAAGGAGCTTAACAGACACTTCTCAGAAGAAGATACACAATTGATAAACAAATATATAAAAAATGTTCAACATCTCTAGTAATTGGAGAAATGCAAATAAAAACTACATTAAAATTTCATCTCATGCCATTTGGAATGGCAATTATCAAGAATACAAGCAACAATAATTGTTGGCAAAGATGTGGGGGAAAAGCACACTCATACATTGCTGGTGGGACTGCAAATTGTTGCAACCAATCTGGAAAGCAGTATAGAGATTCCTTAGAAAGTTTAGGATAGAACCACCATTTGACCCAGCTATCCCACATCTCAGTCTATACTCAAAGAACTTAAAATAAGCATGCTGTAGTAACACAGCCACATCAATGTTTATAGCAGCTCGATTCACAATAGCTAAACTGTGGAAGCAACCTATATGCCCTTCAATAGATGAATGAATAAAGAAACTGTGGTATATATGCACATGGAATACTACTCAGCATTAAAAGAGAATAAAATTATGTCATTTGTAGGTAAATTGATGAAGTTGGAGAATATTATGTGAGGCAAAGTAAGCAAATCCCAAAAAATCAAAGGCCAAATGTTTGCTCTGATAAATGGATGCTGATTCATAATGGAGGGGTCATGCCAAAAATAGAGGAACTTTGGGCAAAGGGGAGGGAGGGGAAAAGAGGGGTTATGTACTCAGGAAAGATGATGGAATTAGATAGACATTATTACCCTAAGTACATATATGACTGCACATACAGTGCAATGCTACATCATGTACAGAGAAATGAAAAGTTGTGCTGAAATTGTGTACAATGAATCAAAATGCATTCTGCTGTTTTATATATATATATATATATATATATATATATATATATACACACACACACATTTTTAATAAACTTTAAAGAATCAAATAGTTATATAAAATAATGACAGAAATTGAAAGGTATTATAAAAAATAAATATATAATAAGGGAAGTGAGAGTCTTCTATTTCTTTTTCCATGTATATTACAATCATCAGCATTACTCAGTAAAAAAAAGAAAAATCATTTTTTTTCTTCAAACTTTTTATTACATAACTCAGTTCTAAAAATAAAATGTATCTCATTGTCAACTAGATTTATTTTATACAGCTTATGAAGATTTCATTGAGCACATTAGTTCTATCAAATTCTATCCTTGCTTCTTAACTTCCATTCATGTGTCTCCACCAGTTGATCAATATATTTTAATTTTTTGTAGTTGAATAGAATCCATTTATTTATTTATTTTTATGTGGTGCTTAAGGTTCAAACCCAGTGCCTTGTACATGCTAGGCAAGTGCTCTGCCACTAAGCTATAGCCCTAACCCCAATATTTTTAACAGCTCTGAGCCTTGTTCCAGTTAAGGGTCCAGAGTTCAGAGAAGAGATTGCTCTTCATCTATGGTGTCTCCATTATTCTGCCTAAGATCGGCCTCCTGAAAAGATGCAGGGCATTCTTTACTGTTTGATGATATTTCAGATCACTTCTCACCCCCAGTCTACTCTTGTAGTCTTTTTTACAATATATAAATTTTTTAGTTATCAATGGACCTTTAATTTTATTTATTCATATGTGGTGCTGAGATTTTAGCCCAGTGCCTCACACATGCTAGACAGGTACTCCACCACTGAGCCGTAACCCCAGCACCTACTCAGAAGAGTTTCTAAAGTGACAAAGAGAAAAGAAGAGAGTCTTGGAGGAAAAAAATGACCTCTAGCCTCCAAGTTGGGATGTCTACTTTAAACAGAGCTCTTCAATTGATTTTGTTAATGGGTGCCCAAGAATCACACTTTGAGAAACATTAACTTGAAGCAGTCCTTTCTGACTCTATCCCTGCTAGTAAAATGTCCTTCATGCTAAACTTCTTGCATCTATATCTCTTTTTGCTAACTTTCAACCCAAGTTTCCTTTTTCCCTCTTTTGCAAACCTGCTGAAATTATTTTATTTAGCAATATATTATTTGTCATTCTTTCCTGTATACTATGTTTTATTTTTTTTGTCTCTGATCACAGCTTTTGACAACAATGTTACAGACGGAAGAGTAGATTTTTCTTATTAAAAGAAGTATTCTGGGGCTGGAGTTGTGGCACAGTGGTGGAGCACTTTCCTAGCATGTGTGAGGCATTGGGTTTGATTCTCAACACCACATACAAATAAAATAAAGGTCCATCAACAACTAAAAATTATTAAAAAAAAGAAGTATATGCTATAAGCAAAGCATGTTTCCATGATATTAATTCTGAAATGGGGTCTAAAGATGGTTTTAGCTGTAATTAATATGGCACATCAATATTTTCTCACTTCCAGAAACAAAGAGCAAGTGTATTGATGAAAAGAACAGAAAAACTTTTTTTTTCTTTTTGGTCCAGTTTGACCCATACCAAGATGATGAATTGAAATGACCCAAAATGTTGACAGAATTCTATGCCCAGATAAGCAGATACCAGTCACTGAAGTAATTTTAGCTAAGAAACAAAAGCCAGTTGAAGTGAGGCCATCTGAGATCTATATAAGGAAAGGGAGGCAAGTTATTTTATCTCTTTAATCTTATATGGATGACTCTTGGCTAAATGGTCAAATGAGTTAACTGCCAGTTTCCCTACTTGTTAGTTTTGTTCCCAAATAGCAACATTACCATATGTGGCATCTTTAGGGCCATCTCTGGATACAGCATCTCAAAGTCTTTGGCTATAAACTTTTTTAGCAACATTATTTAGTCTTCTTGTTTCAAGTATCATAATTATATAAAAAGGCCTCTCAAATCTTTAGGTCCTTATGGTTTCCTGAGATATTGTCTTGAATCTCCAACACAAATTCAGTATGTCTCAAAAAATTTCAACACATTCTCTACCACAAACAACTCCACTCTGGACTCTATATGCTTTTGAAAATATTATTAGCATTCTTTGAACAATTAATGCACAGAACCCGAGAGGTGCCCTTAACCTGTTCCATATTCTTAAACACTCCCACACATCTAGTTTTTGATCACTATGTTCTTTTTTTTATGTGTGCCAGGAATTGAACCCAGGGTGCTTACCCACTGAGCTACACCCCACAGCCTGTTTTATTTTTTATTTTGAGACAGGGCCTCACTAAGTGCTTTAGGTCTCTCTAAGTTGCTGAGGCTGGCCCTCATGCCTCTGTCTCCCAAGCCACTGGGATTATAGGTGTGTGCCACTGCACTTGACTTCCTTACGTACTTTAAGTCTTTTATTTATAATATTTTTCTGATATCCAGAATCACTGCATCAGATCAAGTCTTATCTTCTGTGTGGGCTTCCACACATATTTTGTAGCTGATCTTCTATCTCCATTTTCTTCCCTATTCAGCAAAACCTCCACTTCACCAACAGATTCACCTTTCTAAATCATAGTCTTTATTTTGCCACTCAAATTTTAATGGCTGGGCTGGGGTTGTGGCTCAGTGGTAGAGTGCTTGCCCAGCATGTGTGTGGCACTGGGTTTGATTCTCAGCATCACATATAAATAAATAAAATAAAGGTCCATTAACAACTAATAAAAAATATTTAAAACAAATTCTAATGGCTTACCAGCATCTATAAAATAAATTATTAACCGTGTGCCAAGTTATTTGAAGCCATTTCTTTTTTTCTACCTCTATTTCAAAGCTCCCCTCTATGCACATTTTTTAATTCCAAGAATAAGTTTATTAGGTTGAATGGCAGCATCTGAAAAGTTATGTTTACCTGGAACCTGTGAAGATGACTTTCTTTGAAAAAGAAATTTTTGTAGATCTTTGTAGATATAATTAAATTAAGGATCTTGAATGAAATCATTATGGATTATGTTGACCACTAAATTTAGTGACAGGTGTCCTTACAGGAGAAGAGAAGGGGAAAAGACAGAGGAGAAAGCCAATCAAGCTGGAGGCAGAGATTGGTGTTTTCCAAGCCATGTAATACCAGGAGCCCTGGAAGTGGCAAGGAAAGATTCCTCCCTAAAGCCTTTGGAGGGAGTGAGCCCCTGCTGACATTTGATTCAAGATTTACAGCTTGTAGAAACCATGGGAGAATAAACATCTCTTGTTTTAAGTCATGTAGTTTGTAGAAATATGTTATTGCAGCTTTAGGAAACTAATATGTTAGGTCAACTGAATCTTTCTGAAGATATCTGCTCTTACAGATATTCCTGGCTTGAGATGTGTTTCCTGGATGGGAAGCTCACCAAACAAATCACCTACTAAAATGATAGTTAACATTTTTAAGTGCATAAAATACATGAGACATTGCTCTAAGTCTTTCTATGTACTATATTGCATTTTTCATCAGACCTATAAAGTAGGGATTTTTTTATGTCTACAAATATAAAGGCATACAACAGCTGAGCTGAAGTTTGGACAGAAACAATCTCGCTTTAGAATTTATTCTCTTAATGACCTCAAAGCCATGAACGTCAGTGCTCAAATCACAACCCCTCCATGAAATCATTTCTGATCATCTGACTAGAAGGTTCTTTATGATTTCCTATAGATATTTTGGTATGTTATACTCATGAAATATACCATAGGCTGTCTTATACATACATTGTTTATTCAGCTATATTGCAAAAAGTAATCTAAAAGAAGCATGAATGTGATATATATATATATATATATATACACATAGTTTTCTACATAGTCTGGCATGGTGTTTTTCTTGGTTAGAAATAATTTAATCTTTTAAGGAGTACATCTGGTAGGAGACAAATAAAGGGCTATGGGTAACACAAGTTAAGCAGAGGGTGAATCCATTTGTCTAAGGTTACTTTAAAAAAAAGAGTTTGACCTTCAAATTTCTGATTACTACATTAGTCTCTCATCTTTATATTTTCTCTTTAGTTAACAAATATAGAATTCAAAAATGTGTTCAAGTTTTTTTATTTTAGTAATCTTTATTAACAACAATTTCTAATATAGAGAGAAATAAAATAATTAAATCTGACACATCTGGGCATATTTTTCATTATTTCTAAATGTTATAACAGATGATTTGTTTTCAAGTGTAAATATATATATTTTTAAAGACCCTAAAATGTCAGTGTGTTGGGGAAACCAAACCATGATGCTAAACATGGAGATTTATATTTTACGTAGGGATAGGAAAAATGACTCATATCCCTTGTTCCTTTCTTGACTCAATAATTCTCACTGAACAATAGTTCAGTTTCATACTATGAAAGTAGTATTATTCAAGAAATATAAACACACTTGAAGCAAGATTTCATTAGTTCTAGAGATCAGTATTTCCCAACTCCAATTCAATCTATAAAACTTTGAAAGATAATGAAATCATACATATCATTCTAGGAGTAAATCTACAATGCTACACCTATAAAAAATAAAGCAAACATGATACTTATTTCTTCGTAGAAATAAAGAAAACAAAGATAATATTTTAATAAATGCAAATTTAGAAATCATACCTCAAGAAACAGGACAAGTATGCTTAATAAACATAAAGTTTAAATATTTCCCCTTACTATTTAATTCCTTGTCATGAAAGAAAAAAATTGTCTGATGGAAGTGAGGATATATCCAAGGAAGAATGATAATAAATCAGAATAAAATGATCAAGGTTAGAGTCTAGCACATTTGTATCAGTAATGTTTCAGTCTCAATCATAGAATATGCAACTAATAAAACCTTAAATAAAGGTCTGTGTTTCTACATATCCTGTGAAATTTGGAAGTCATCAACTATGGGTAATGCTTCTCCAATTCAGCAATATCCAGAATAAGTATCTGCCTAAAAGAGCTCGGAGCAAAGGAGCAAGAGCCACTTACCCAGAAAAGCAGAATAACACATCCAGTTTGCTTCATGTGACCTTTTATTGGCCAGAGCTGAATCACATAAACAGCTCCAGGGAAGAAGCCTAACAATGTAGGAGTTGGATCATTGAAATATCCAAAGTAATGTTTGATATAAAATCACAATGGTGGGGCTGGGGATGTGGCTCATGCAGTAGTGCGCTCGCCTGGCATGCACAGGGCGCTGGGTTCAATCCTCAGCACCACACAAAATAAAATAAAGATGTGGTGTCCACCAAAAAACTAATAAATAAATAAATGAATAAATATTTTTAAAAATTCTCTCTCTCTCTCTCTCTCTCTCTCTCTAGGGAAAAAAATCACAATGGAAAATAGAAGGCAAAAGTTTTTCTGAGAATTTATAAAATCATATTCTGAGATTATGATTTCCTTGAAAGACAGAATTAAGGGTGAATTTCACCTTGTATACTTACTTAAATAATTTAAACCCAGAAGAAGATAAGCTATGAGTTGTAGGAATATAGCAGACAGGGAGATTATAATGTAGCAATAGAGTTTGTCAGGAAAGCTGGCAGGGAAAGAAATTTGTGAGTCAGACCATGAAAGAGGAAGCAGTATGATCTACTAGAATTTTATATGTGCTGAAGCAAAAGGTTGAGCTGCACATGCATGAACAGTTAGCTGGGCATCTGGACTTGTAATGCACCTAAAGAATGAAGTGCAGCAGGAATGGCTAGACATGGTACATTTGTCAGATTACTCTGGTTGTGAGAAATGAAAACATGAATGGAATAATATCCCACAGAACACTGGCCTGAGCAACTAGAAATTTACTCCATCTCCTAGTTATGTTTCCTTAGAGGGGATGGCTCAGGTGAGTCACAGCTCATTGATGTCATTATGCACCTAGGTTCTTTTCCAGTCCACTTCCTTCAAACTTTGCATGTTTCCTCCTCAGGGTTCAAAGGTGACTGCTGCAGTTCCAGACCTCACATTTCCTACAACACCACATCCAGAAGCAGAGAGAGGTTCTTGCTTCTTCTTGTGGGCCTAACTAAGGATGATGATGAAGCTTTCTCAGAACACACTTAAAACACTTCCACACTCAGAAGGGAAATCAGAATTCCTGAGTGGCTTATTCATTAAACAAATATTGAGTGATCATGTAGTGTATCAAACACTGTTCTAGTCATTTTTAAAATCAAAGCATTAGAACAAATAAATCCCTTGCTTTGATGGAGCTTATATTTTAGTTGGGGAAACTGCAAATGCACACATTATCAAACTCATACAATGTCATAATATGACAAGTTCAATGAACAAAACAAAGTATAATAAGAGATAAATAATAGGTGTCACACTGTGGGGTGGGTGAACAGGGTGCATGGCTATAGAAGGAGTCTCTGACTTTTAAGGAGAGACTTGGGTAAATATGAGTGAGGAAGCCATGTGAATATCTGAAGGAAGCTGTGTCTATTCAGAGAGAAGAGTAAGTCTGAAGTGTTGCGCTAATAAAGAGTTTGGCAAGTTCAAGAAACATTGTGGAAAGTCAAGAGGCTAGAACAGAAAACAAAAATAGACTAAGTAAGGAGATTAAGTCCAACAGCAATAGTGGCATATCATGGAGGGTCTTCGAGGCATTGGTAAGAACATTGGTTTTCTCCTACAGATAGGAAGGTATTGAATGGTTTTTAAGACAATTGTGCTATGACCTGATTTACATACTAAAGAGAAGCATTCTTCCAATAAAAAATAGACAGCAAAAGTCAGTTTCAGAAGTAGAGATAATAGATTAGAGCAGAAGTATAGGAAAAAGAACAGCATGGCTTGGAGTAGGGTGACAGTGGTGAAGATCAGAAGTGCTAGATAGTTCTGTGGTTGGGTTAGTAACAAGCTAGTTCTCAGCTCTCACTCACTTGAAGTTCTCAAAAATAACTGCAGAACGTGCTGAGAATGGGGTATCCTGAAATACTGGGGACCAGACCAGACAGCCCAGATGCTGTTGAGTCCCTCTTCAAGCAGGATTTCTACCACACTTCAGTTCTATGTGTCATGTTTCCCTAAAATTCAAGTCCCAAGGCAGGCTGCTTTCCAGGGTGTCTGATTAGCAGTGCAAGTGAGGTTCATGCAAATGAGATCCTACCTTCCTTGAGCAACTTTCCCGAGTGTTGGGGGATGGACTCCCCATAAATCCTAGGCTTTTTCTGTTTCTTGTTCTCTATCTATAAGAAGCTTATATTGTGAATGATCTGTCTTAACAAACTAATGCAAGTTATATAACATGACACAGCTCAAGATGTGGTGGGAGAGGTGTTTACTACCCTCTCTTGAAATCCCCAGTGTACAGTGAGCCTGCTTCCCAAAAGTTTTTGGACAGAGAATATATTTTGAAATTAATAAAAATAGTGCCAGGTCTGGCTCCTAGCCAAAGGAATGGACAAACTCTGATTATTCAATCTTCTGGAAGAATTGCATACTCACGAGTCAAACATAGTGTCCACTGCAGAGTATATCAGCATCAAATTATGAGGAAACTTCAGCTATGTGTATTCAAAAGTTGCTCAAATAAAACATGTTGTGACTTGATTTTTCCAAAAGACAGATGCTGAAAGGAAGTTGAGAGCACAAGATGGTTACTGGTGAATCTCCTGGAATTTATTCCTGTGGAAGCTTAACTTCAGCTATAACTTGACAGTCTTCTCCAATGATCTGTTTGGCTGAAGTTTCTACATTGTCTGGTATATAATATGAATACAGTATTTCCAACAGTCATGGGCTCATTCAAGATTGTTCTTTGATTGCCCTGATCTCATATAATGATATATAGGAACATTTGATGGTTTATTAATCGAACATTCTGTGAGTATATTTGGCTGAGTTTCTGTAAATAAATAAATAAATAAATAATGTTATTTGTATGAATAACATTCTATAAATGTTTCTATAATCCATACATCCAATTTTAAGACTATGTGTGTTAGAATGAATCGGTGGGCTTTCACAGTAAAAAAGCAAAATTTTATCAATTACTGCAATGTGGATGGTTGATTTCCTTGAGGGATAGTGTTACACCCTGGGTTCAGCATTACTCTCTGTAATTGCTAGAAGATTGGCATTGGGTGACATCATTTGCTGGATACTCATGCATGAGTAGAAGCCCATTCTTTTGGGTCAACAACACAACTTCCATCATTACCACTATGGCCAGAAATGGAAATGAATCATGTCAGATCTATGTTGCTGATAATTAATTTGATATTATTTGGTCATATATTTTATCTACTATATTGTCACACTATCTCAGTGGTGGGTTCTCTTTGGAGGAATTATAATGCAGCATTAAATTAAAAAAACAATTTTGTGGCACAATCACATATTCTTCCTCTTGCCTTTGCTTCTAGCCCTTCCTGACTCCTACCTTGCAATTTTTAGTCTTCCAGATGATGGCCAGCCTGCCAAATCATAAACCAGTTCTCATGAGTCCAAGGTCAGTTCCCTTCTTTTACACAGTAGAGGATTGGATTATCATCTAAAACACTGTCAATTGGAAATATTTTACTGTGCTATCATTAGCTCCTATTGAACCATTCATTTTTATCAAGTACCTAATCACTTAGCCTACTCATCAGTGAACTAACATGAGCATTTTTCTCCAACCATCATCTGCTAATATAACAGTCCCCATAAGGATGCATGTTTAAGCTAAGGAAAAGGTATTGATGTAATGGTGCTGAATAAAATGGCTGTCCAGGTAGTGTGCTTTCAATTTTTTCTTGCTTATACTTGACCTCAGAACTATAACATCCATTCTTCAAATGAATGATTATTACTGGATCTTCCTAAACTAGGACTTGGTTGATCTGAAACAATGTAACTCATAGTCATCTGTTATTTTGCAACCAGATATTTCATCCTTACCAGAGCTCAGTAGCACTCCAGGTATTGGTTTTCAAATGGTTTACACTTCTCCAGTGCAGGTGGAATGATCTTGTTCCAGAATCCTAGAGGTCTCTATTATGGTCTTTGGCCTGGATCTTGGTCAGAATTCCATTTATTACCTGGCCTGTTATGCTCACACTCAAACAGGAGAGCTATGATTGATATGTCCAATAGGCCTCTGAATGTACAAATACTGCTCTTTCACAATGCGTTGCCTGAGTAAATGGCCACAATTTCTTTTTAGAATGGATGGGAAATATTCTTACTATGTTCATTTATCAAGGTACTGCAAAATAATTTCTCTTGGGAATGCTGCTGCTTCTTCATTCAATAAGATCAAGTCTGAAAACTGGCTTAGGTACAGAAACTGGGTTAGTGTGCTACACACACTAATCTACCAAAAATGACCACCCCCTAATTTTTGGAACCTCTAATTTATTATGGTATATGGAATAAAGTACAGTACCCATATAATTACGGTTAATTATCCTTAAACTGGGACATGATCCTAGATTATCTGAGTGGGCCCAAACTTCTCACATGAGACATTATACAGAAAGAATTTTCTCAGAGTCAGAAAGATGTATATGAAGAAAAAGGGGAAAAAATGCAAAAAAAAAAAAGAAGAAGTCCAAGAGATTCCAACTTCAAGAAGGACTCAGTGTACTGCTGCTGACTCTGAACTGTAATAGCCCACATGTAAGGACCAGAGAGTGGCATTTAGTAGAGAAGGGTGACCTCAGCTGAGAGAACATAAATGACAGCTTTAGCTCTCTAATTCCAAAGAACTAGATTTGGCCAACAGCCTGAATGAGTTTGGAAACAGATTGACTAGCACAGGCCCTGGAAATAATGTGACCCTGTCAACACTTAAGCTTTGGTCTTCTGAGACTCTCAGCAAAGGACCCAGCTAAACCATGTTGTATCCAGATTTCTGACCTTCAGAACTGTGAGATAGTAAATACGTGTTGTTTTAAGCTGCTAAATTTGTATCAATTTATTACAACAGTAATAGGAACATAATATAGAACAGGATCATCAGTTTAACTGGAACAACACTTTTTAGACTTTTGACTGTAATTTCTCTTGAGGGTACAAAATGAGTAATACATCTGTTGGCTATCTAGTTTTTCTTCCTGTGGGACTGCATATGCTACTGACAATCTCCATAACCTTTTGTGGTTCAGGTATGTAGCTTAACCTTCTAACCTTACCACTCATTACAATAATTGCATCCATTTTGGTTTGTGATTCTTATATGCTATCACCTGGCTTCTGTGATTGGGGTTCTGTCATTCCCATTTCTAAAAAAAATCTAGGTCTGTAGCAGGCTTTTCTGCACCAGCCCTGCTCTACAGAGAACTGTTTCTGAACTTTTGAGTGATGCCTTTGCCTCACTTGTCACAGAATTCCTCATGGTCATGTCAAATTGTATATTCCTGGGGCATTCATAATCATCTGGTGGGCTTTTTTTTTTTTAATACCTGAATATTATGTCCATCGTTAAATGCCCACTTCCCTGAGAATTTTTGTCCCTTCTCTATGGTCTTCTAGGGCGATTTTGGCATTCAACATTTCTTTGGGTAGCCCATTATTTTTTCCATGTTTCTAGTAGCCATCCTACCAATGGGTTTGCACAACCTCCTGGGGTTTTAAGGTCATAATTCATGCACCTGAGGCAAACATTCCCAAATCATAAACTCTCCTTTATCAAACTAGGTTCCAGATTCCTTGATCAAACACCCCAAAAATCAAGTCCACCTCCTTGGAGGTTTTGAAAAGTCTTTGGTACGTCGTTTCTTTCCTCCTCTAACAGGCCCCAAACAACAGGTTCCTTGCTTAATTATTCTGATTTCACACTAGTGGACTGAACAGTGAAGAAAGGAGGTGGAGGAAAACCTACCATGGGGTAAGATGTACTAAGATCTAGTATAGATGAAACTCCGTGTTGTCTTCAAGGAGGTAGGGAGATCTAGCCTTTGTCAAGAGAGATGAACTATTTTCTCAGGCTCACAGATGATTGGGAATCTAGGGATTCAACATTTAGGCAGGCCATCAACCCAGATGACTCTAACTCATGTATTCTGAGACCATTCTTTTCCCATAAAGACTATAACCTTCATTACAGACCTGAATTTTTGAGGAGTTTAAACTTTTTTTTTCTAGCTCAGTTATTCTAATGATGAAGTCCCTAGGCTAGTCCTCAGGATTCAATTTCTTTCTTCTTTAGAGGGTGAGAGCTTCTTGTATGCTACCAAAGAGACATTTATATTAGCTTTCAATTGGTAATTATTCACTCTCCACTTGCTATCATTTTCTAGAAAGTCAATTATGCTTAGCAAGAACCACTCAATTCCATTGACTTTTAATTAACAATTTGTCCCATATTTCTCAAACTATTGACACAATGCACCAGTCAGTGCAGTACCATACTAATATACAATTCTATGTATTGTGTACATACAGTTCCAGGCACAGTAGTGGAAGTTTTAGCAATGGACTATAAATTTGTTGCAGAAGCTACTTGTGCTCATCAAAAACCAGTACTGGGGATCTAATGCTACTTGAGTAATGAATGATTCAGTTTCCAGACCCCTATGTATCATCTGCTTCCCTGGATTGCCCCAGGTACCAGCTATTACAGGGCAAGTTTCCAAATAGGAAGACTCTATAAAAGTGTTTTATGAAGATCATTAGGCATTAGGCATTGTTATCAATGCCTTTAAGAAAGAGGACCAAAATGAAGGATTAGGCAGAAAGAGACATCAAGAAGCATTGCATGCCCAAAGACAACCTCAAACAATCCCTCAGGAAGCTCTAGAGCTACACCATTCTTTACAGTTGTCCCAACTTGAAGCAAGATAGCCAGGTTTTTGTATCCTTTTGTTGGATATCACTTCAAAGGGAATCCCTGCAACAGGCATAATCTTTGTAGAGGTGGCTTTCTATAGTGAGTCAATACCTGAAAGTTGCTGAGAGCTGAACACTACCTTCCTCTCCTTTTTCAGTACAAGTCCTTCCATGAACCACTGTGTTCAGAATATGCAGGGCACTCCGCTGGGCACACAAAGATGGGTAAAAACTTCAGGGGCTTTAGGAAGAAGACATACATTGTTTTGCCACCTCATAATCATGCTTAAAGAAAACACCCAGGGAAGGGTCCTCTTGAGCTGAGTATTGAGAAATGAGAAGAAATGATCCAAGAAGAAAAGGAAAAAATATTCCAGACAAAAGATCACCATAAAAAAGAGAGAGCAAAATTTCTATACGGTGAAATATACTCTCTTCATTATTTTGGAATGTGCCATATATTATTATTGATGGCATTTACCTTGCTGTGCAATTTGTCTCAAGAGAAAAAAAAAATTATCCCTTCTATGTAATTGAGGCTTTATATCCTGTGATCATCATCTCCTCATTCCCCCACCCCTCCTCTGGTAGCTACTCGCTGTGTTTTTGAGTTCCATTGTTTTAAATTCCACATGTAAGTGACAACATGTGGCATTTATATTTTGGTGCCTGGCTTATTTCTTTTATCATAATGTTTTCAAATGTCTGAACCACAAAAATGACAAATATGTGAAGTTATAGATGTGTTCATTAGCTGCATCTAATTATTCTAGATTGTATTCAATAATCTTAACACTACTTTATACCCCCTAAATGTATACATTTATAATTTTCCCAATTTACTATTTTGAAAATTGAAATAAATTTTAAAAATCTATTCGTGAAGAGAGCCCTGAGGCAGTTCAGGTTGCAGATAATTTTTCATGGACCGCTACTTCATCCAGTAGGTGCTGGCAGTTGCTAAGGGGTTAGCTGAAACCAGGAATATGCAATGTGGTTTGCATTTTAAAGAGATCTGGTAAAAAAAAAAAAAAAAAAAAAAAAAAAAAACACAGTCTACAGAATAGAATAATTGAAATGTACGAATTGATCTTGTATGTTTGCGATGGACTTGTTGACAAAGGAAAACCACTTCAGGTTTCGGAAGGGAAAACTGATTTTATATGATCTATGTTTTAGTAGAAAATGGAATATTATGGAGGTATATGAATCATGGATGCAAATAAATCAGGTAGAAAACTATTAAAATGGTGTATGGAGCTTTCTTATAAAATGACTTGTTGCTAAAGAAGGAAATCCATAATGCAAATTTACAGATGGTCCAATATATTTCCTTCTCTAAATTCAAATTTCTTTATTTTAAATTACCTTGTCTCCTTTCAATTTACCCCTGACTTGAGGTTTCACTAATCATGTGAACTATTCCTTATTTCAACACAGAGTTCTGTGTGTGTGTTTACCATGGTACCCTCTAGCAGTTACAGTGTTATCCTTCATCTTTTATCTCTGATAATCCACAGTAAATCTGGAAGAAATGGATGAGACCAATTGACAACATATAACTCCCAGTATTCAATGTAAACTGCAAATACACAAACATGTTGTAATTAAGTGAAAAGCATAGAATTACAAGGTATACACACTACTGTTTTAGTTTAAAGTTTCTGCATTAATGAGGAAGATTGAACTACTTATACTGGACCTTCAGGAGAGAGGATATGGAGAAGTTGATCTATGCCTGGGTGCTGTCTGTAGGTAGTTTCTCTGTAGTGAAGCACAAAGTAGTTTGAAGCACACAAGTGAACAGAAATTCCTCATGAACTATTAATCCTTGCTAGTATAGTTAAATTTAAGGAAGTAGGGACATGATGTTAATCTTGACTCTGCAGTAGTCAGCAATTTATGAAAATGAAGTGAAATGTCTATAGCCTGTGATGAGCTCATGAAGGGTCTAAGAAGAGTGTTGGTTTGCTAAATTACTTCTCAGAGAGAGCCAGTCTTAAAGAGAAGACCATGATCCTGGAGCAAACATGAACAGGAAATAAAAGCTTCCCAGTTGAAGAATTGTCAGTTAAGGGGATCGTCTTTAGTGAGTCCCACCAAATCCTCTGATCTCTGTGGTATAAGGAGTCTCTCCAACTTCTGTTGAGGAGGCATTTGACAAATTCATCAACAGAGTGCAGGGAAGGTGGTTGGGAAAAAAAAAACAGTCTTCAGAAGACTTTAATTCTGATTATCATGAGAAGAAGGCATTTGGCAGGATGAGAATATTCATAAGTATAAAAATACCATGGGGAAAAAGATTAAGAGAATCCTGGTAGAGGATGACTCAAGAAGGACTAAATGACTTTAAAATATGTTTTAAAATTGAATTAATTTCATTAAAACTGATTGAGAATAATTATCCTGGTAGTAATGTGTGACTACACCATCCATAGAAAAACTGTAGGAAGTACAGCTCAGCAAGGGATCAACCATCCACTCCTTCCTAGGGTGTATCTTCTTTGCTTCTTTATTTTCTGCTCTCTCAAAACTTCAGTTTCTACATGTCCTCTTTGGGCCTTTATCTATGTCAGAACTTTTGACTTTAAACTCATGATTCTAAGTAGAAGACATCTAATTTGTTTCTTATTCTAAATGTCTGTATATAGAAGCAATAATTTAAGAACTTTGATTCCTCTGCTCTAGTCATTCCACAGAGGTGGCTGTTGCCAGGCCAACCTATAGTGAAGGGGCCATTTGTTACATAACAGCTTGGGCAACCAATGCTGTCATAGATTGTTTTTTAAAATGGGTGTGGTCAGAAAGGTGCTGCAGTCAGCAGTTAGGCAGCATCCAGCTGGAGTTTCCATCCTCTCAGAACCCTTTGATAGTACGCTCAGGCCATCCATGGCTTCCTTTGTGCATGCACTGGACATTGTAAGTAGAGAAGAGCATTAGCTGCGTCTTAGGAATAAATTATTTCTTCAAACTGGCAGGAAGTTTATTACATTTGTTTCCTATTCCCTAACCAAACACCCTCACCTTTTCTGAATCCCTTTCTAGAGTAACTATGATTTGAAGTCACTGCATAGGCCCATGTCTATCCCATGAACACCAACCAATTGTCTTCAGGAATTCTAAGCTCTCACTGCCCTCTAGTGGGAATAGAGGAGGAGGTGTCACTAATATAACCATGTGTCACTTAACCATCGGGATAAGTTCTGACAAGTATGGCCTTAGGCAATTTTGTTATTGTGCAAGCTTGGTAGAGTGTATTTATTACACAAATATAGACAGTATAGGTTGATCACTTGATGTGGTTTATTTATGTAACCAATACATGGTAAACACACAATTACGAGGCTGCTGCTGGCAATAATATACAGCACACTGTATATATAGTAAACATTTTTTTAAGTGCAAGAAACACACACTATAAGAATAAAGTACAACATAGTAAATTAAATAAGTAACATGGTGTTTATTATCATTGTCAAGTATTATGCATTACATATAACCACATTGCTGTATTTTAGAAAATTGGTTTTGCTGTGGGTTTGTTCATATTATCATCACCACAAACATGTAATGTACTGCCCTACAAGTTTACAATAGCTATCAATGCACTAAGCAATAGGAATTTTCAGCTCCACTTTAATCTTACAGGACCACCATTGCATATGTGGTCCTTTATTGTTATATAGCACATGACTGTCATTACCATTCAAGTTTGGATGGGTAAACAGGTTCCACCTTATTGCCAGAAAAAAAAAATCACAGTAAAATAAAGAAGAGAGGTTTTGTATGGAGAGGTAAAAAATGGAGTGCATATAGGAAGCCTAAAGCACTCTGAGAAGAAAAGAAGACCAAGAATAAAAGCCTAAATTCCAAGAGTCCCAAACTTGGAGAAAAAATATTAATGAATGTGAGGCATAGAAGGCACAGGTTATGAGGAGTAATTTTTGTATCCAGGAGCTCTGTAGAACATTAGAGGACTGCCTAGTCTCTGTATGAAAGAGAATGATATCAATGTTTTTTTAGACTTTAAACTACCTGCACTTCAAGCTGAATCCAAGCCACCTCTGATTTTGCTATGGGATGCTTCTCCACAGTATCCTCTCAGGTCTAAAATGCATGCCTGGAACATAATTAAGTGACCAAAAGCAAGTTTTTATAAAATGTAAGATTAACAGGGACCTAAGATGCAAAGGAAATGGCTGAAAGAAATTTTTGCAACATCTTTTGAAGGATAAAATAATACTAAGTTATCTTAGCTCAAACAATATAAAATGTATACCATGCTGAACTTAAACTGTATTGTTTTGTTTTTGTTTTTGTTTTTGCTCTGTCTCCACTAAGAATGATTAACAACCATAGTAACTGCAACTAGGTAGACCTAGTTGTATAGATCTAGTGCAAATAGGAGGCTTATGTTTGTCATTTACAGAACAACTATATATAATGTTGAAAAACTTACAAGTAAATTATCAACCTGTTAAGTTCCAAAGGTAAGTTTGTTTTGAGCTTAAAACTACAGATCAAATGCATGGTGATACACCACTTCTGCTCTTAGAACCAAGCTTACCTTACCTACATCAGTGAAGCCTGTCTGCCATGGAACTTTGGGGTATATGGCTTCAATGGAGAAATGTAAGAGTGTTTATTAATTATTTATTAATTAGCTGATTGGTACCAAAAAAATAACAAAGCACCTTTTATTATCTATGAGGAGATTCTTAGTCTGTGCAAGTCAATTAAATAGTTATTAATAATGTGCTAGAACAAATTTTCAGAGAAAATTGATAAATAGTGTCTTCATGGGGTATTCCAGAGTGTTCACTAAAAATGATGTTCACTAATTTGTTTGAATATTTTAGTGTCTGTATTTTGTCTGAGTAGCAGAAGATACTCTAGGAGCTTCTCCTAATAAAAAATCAAATTGTAAAAAAGCATAGCAGTGAATTTACAGATAAGTTACCAAAGCAGAAAACAGCATTTTCCAAAGGGATGGACATGTACCATGAGCAAAACATGGGGTAACAACTAAGTCAAGATATACTTTTCTGACTCTGTGTTAAAGAGTTAGAGTCAGAGATCCATTCTATGGGATGAGAATCATATGGGATTGATTATGTTAAATAATTGATATAAATCTCTGCCTAGATACTAATTAGTAAAGATTGCAGTCCCTTATTCCCTTGTCCAGATCAGGTGGCCCTGCAAAAAAAAAAAAAAAAAAAGTTATTCTCTATACCTACAGTTCTTAATGTCAGCATGCACCAGTGTTGCTGTCAAGACAGCAGAAGGTTTGTCAAGACACAAAGGCTGGGCACTGTCACCAGGGTTTCTCATTCAGAATGTGTGAACTGGAGATCCAGAACATATATTTTTAAACTTATAGGTAATGCTAATATTACTTGTCTGAGAATTCACATTTTGTAAACCATGGGCCTGAACATCATGTTGGACATACCAATTTTAAAAACTTTGGTAAAAAAGATGTTTACATATATAAAGTTAGAAAATGAAAAAAAGAGACAATTCTGATACCTGATTCAGCCATTGTCCATCCATCTCTAATCTTATAGAAGACAAAAGGAGCTAAAATATATTATATATATATATATATATATATATATATATATATATATATATATATATATATTTAAGTGCAAGAAATATACATTATAAGAATAAAGTACAACATAGTATATTAAATAAGTAACATGGCTATATATATATATATATATATATATATATATTATTCAAAATATTTTATATTTAAAATATTCCAGGTTCTTTATTTAGAATAACAGATACACTCATTTTAGCACATATATTTCAGTAGCCTATGGATTATATGAATAAAATGTATACAGCCCCCAAATCATGCAATCATGTTTATCTTTCTATCATATTCCATTCAGAGAAACATTAGTTTGATTTTTAGAATAACTAGAGAAAACAAAACTCTTTTTGTTTTTTGCAGGGGGGAGGGTACCAGGGATTGAACTCAGGGTACTCAACCACTAAGCTATATCTCCAGCTCTGTTTTGTATTTTATCCAGAAATCTCACTGAGTTGCTTAGTGCCATGCCCTTGCTGAGGCTGGCTTTGAGCTTCCAATCCTCCTGCCTCAGGCTCCTGAGCCTTTGGGATTACAGGCAGTGACATCATGCCTGGCAATATAACTCTTTACTAGATTTTTTTTCCTTAACAGACTAAAAATGTGACAATAGCTCACCAGACATACCATAAATCTTTTCATTTCTCAATAATTTTCAGGGGCATGAACTGATATTTTCTCTTGAGACTATAAAAGATTATAGACCATAAAGCTATATTAATCATTAATATAGACCTAAAGAGCTTCCAGCAAAGAAACTAAGATACCTATTGGGTTTATATTCAGTTCTTTAAATTTTTATTTTAATTAGATTCATCAAAAATGTCTACAAAATATCCAATGAATTGTTCTAAATTATTTCTCAGTTTCCATTTAGCCCAATTCAGATTTTACCTAAAACGTTGACACACCTTAATACCTATCTTGAAGTGGTTTTAGTGAACAGATCACCCACCACTTGTTAGAGATACTGTAGTTGAATTCTAGCCAACCACAGTACCACATTTTTCTGGGCAACTGGGATTGAGCTGAACTGACCACATTCTCTCCTGAAATCTGTTCCTGGAGATGATGATAAAGGCTATCTCTCCCTGGGATCTCAAACAAACTTCTTGGTTTTGTAAGGAGAGAGACAGTGCATGAATCAAATAAAAGATGACCAAACCTGAGAGATGAATAGATAAAGAAGATCTTGGTAAGAAGTGAAAGAAGCATCATTTAAAGCAAAATTATGGCCTGGATTTCAATTCTAATTTTTTTACCTACTTTGGGCAAGTTGTTAGATTTCTTTGAGCCTCCAGTTATTCTTCTCTAACGTAGGTACCTTGGAAGGTTATAAGGAGTGAATGAGTTGATTTATATAAAGTGGCTATAGCAGTGCCTAACACATAATATATAGTACACATGTTGGATATTTTTACAACAGTCTTTGGTCCTCTGTTCTATCCAGAAATCTAGATATTTAAGTCAAAATGGTTTACACACATGACTATCATAATAGTCACTATATATCTTGCCATAACTCAAACTGAAACATCTATGTAACAATTAATGAGTATATTAAATGTCAAATACAGTGGGCAAACATATAGTATTGATAGAGTAATATTGGACTACATATACTTATATAATTAGGCCTGATTTCCTCAAAAATTTTAGATACTTATCCCTATGCAGTAATTTGTATGGTATGCAGATGTTAAGAATTGAAAAATCACTAATAAATGAGGAAACACTGCATTATTCAAGCATGTAGTGTATCCTAAGTGATAATTAATTCCTTCCTTGTACAATAAAGGGTATATCCTATGTAATCTTTGGTTCTATAAATTGTCTAAAATTATAGCTCTTTAAAAATTGTATTTTAGAATTATAGAACTTTGTCACAAGGGATTTAGAAATCAATAGCCAGGTAATTATATCAAAGATTGAGATCCAAAGGACTTGTGTCAAGGTTTTTATGATTATATCAGGTAAATGACTTAATAGTTACCAGGGGAAAGCAAGAAGAAAGTTGCACTGGAAGCAGCATCAAGAAGGATTTTCAATTGATTGTTTAGATGGACAGAGATGAAAATTGAAGGTCAGACAGTGACCCATGTGACTGTCTTAAAGACTACTGTGAGAATAAGTTTCTAAAAGGAATTAGAAGGAGATATTGTTTGCAATCCAGGTGGAATAGCCAACTCTTTTTTTCTTAATACAATATTGATTCATGCAAATAAAGATTCATTATGTGCTAGGTGTTAAGCCTCAGTTGCTGGGGTGAAACAACATATTATAATTTATATCCTTTTTAAATTAGTAATTACTTTGTGTTAAGCATCTTTATTTTTTCTAAATAATTCTGATATGCTCACCTAAGTAAACAGTTTCCAGTATTGAAAAGCAAATAAATAAAAGATGTACTTATATAAAATCATAAATATTCTCAAGATAAGACCTATTAATGAATCTAAATTTAGATCATCATTCACTTTTCCTAGATGGATATGATAATTTTAAAATACTGTGCTCTGTAATACTTGATTGTCATCTTTATAATATGACCCTTAAAATTCCATGTGTGAGTAGATGCAATCATTATGAGTTCATGCCAGTGTAAGACACAGCTGTTAAGCAAAGAAATTATTTCAGGAAATCTTCACAGACTTTTCAAAGACTAAAGCTCATACATGTTAAAAAAATATATTAAATGCTTACCTGTGTAGAACATTCCTCTTGTGAATCTGAAGACAAGTTTGAAGTAGATATCAGGGAGGGGAAATAAAGCAAAGTGAGTCAAGATGCAGTTTGACTCACATTCTGTATTCCTTCACCCTTTATCATCTCTCCTGTTTGCTCCCATCACAAGATTATTCTACTGCTATTGTGGATCTAGTTTACCCCCCTGAATCCTGCAACTGATTAGCTCTAGACTTCTTCCCCCAAAATACTTTACTCAGTACCTCTTAGATGGCTTTACTATTCCTACCAAGTCCTTCAGTGTAGAACTATTACCTTCCAACCTCTTTCCCTAAACTGGTGGACAGGATGACTTTGACTATCTTATTCCTTGAGCTGAACATTCTGAAGCTCTTTCCCTTTCATGGATTGTACTCTGGTCATGAACTTTGTTGTCCATAATTGGCTCATGAGTTAGAATCTTCTGGTGGGAACTTCTGTGGTGTTATATGGTAGTGTTTCCAGCTGTAGTATTGATTGCACATGACAAATAATTGCATTTCTATAATATAGATCTAAATGTCCACTACAAGGATTGAAGGAGTCATGAAAAGGAGAACTTCCCGTGGCCCTTCAACAGACAGAAAGGCAAGTATGGAAAATTCACCAGGGAATTAATAAAACAGGAAGAAAAACAGTATCAGTCAGTGACAATTCCACTTGAAAATGAAAATCTAGAATCTATATTGTTTAGTTCCTCTATATGTTGTATCTTTCGTAAGGATCATGCCATGGGCTTAAGTCTCCCCCAAATGCATATGGTAAAATCCTAACTGCCAGAGGGATGGTATTAGGAGGTGGGGCTTTTAGGAGGTAATTAAGACAGGAGGGTGGAGTCTTTATGATAATATTTATGGTCTCATAGGAGACAGGAGAGGATAGGCTTCTGCTCCTACTCTCTACCATGTAAGGACGTAGTGAGAAGACACAATCTGGAAACCTGGAAGAGGGCCCTCACTGGACACCGGGTCTGCCAGCACCTTGATCTTAGACTTCCCAGCCTTCACAACTGGGAGAAATATTTAAAATTTAAGCCACTCATTCTGTGTTAATTTGTTGTAGTATCCCTAACTAAGACAACCTGTTAGGAAAGCAGAAGAAATTAAGTGGACAGAATCCTGGTTTGGGATTGATGCCACTTGGAATGAATCAGGAATTGAGGACTATTGATAGTGCTTATATTGAAGTAATTGACCCCAGAGTTTAAGATCTCAAGGAAGACACAACACTTTGTGACAGTTTGTTCCAGCATGATGTGCCATGAACTCCCACTTCTGTGGGAGTTAAGCAGTCTTATTGAAATTGGGTGTTAAAATGTATATGCCACAAATAGGCTGAGGAGTAAACATCTAAGTGAGGGATGCTGTCAATACTGATTCTAAAGAGTTAAAAAAAGATAGATTTTATCTGATAAATGAATAAATATATATTTAAACATATATATGCACATACAGTGCTTATATGTATGTGTGTATATATATGTATTTTATATATGTATGTCTGTATATATATATATATATATATATATATATATATATATATATATAATGGTATATTTGTATTTGATGTACTGGAAAATGGTAAAGAAAGTTGACCCACTAGGTACTTTAATTTGACATTGGAGAAGAAACAGGACAAATTAATCTACCTTCAAAATAGATAAAAAATAATACAGGGAAGATGTGAAAAGAAAGAATCTTTGGAATAACTGAGACTTTGTCCACCCATAAAGGAGCATAGAGAATAGGAAAGAGATGAAGCAAAGCATGCAGAATGGGTTATGTAGCAGGGTTATAATTGGAGCCACTTATCTTCATAATAGAATTGAGAAAGCATCGAGGTGGACACAAAAGCAATAGTTATCTCAGGGATGACTGAAATGTTCCCACGCACAGTGCAGGGAATAGGAAAGAGAGGTGGAATGGGGAGGATGGGTGTTTAGGGGTAGAGATGGAGGCAGTGTTGGAATATTATCAAGACCAAAAGATGAAATAGAATTTCTATTCGTGTTTGTCATTATAATCTTTTACCAATGCAGAAATAATGGTTATCAAAATTTCTTCAGTGTTCGTCAATGTTTTCACTAGCTTGTTTTCTGCACAGATTTCCCAAATGATCAAATTTATTTAATTGTTCCAAGTTCAATAACAATAACAACAGCAGCAATGACAAAAATGATAAAATTTGAAAAATTCCTATAAAGTGTCAAAATTGTGTTCAGTAATGTAACTATTTTTATATGTATTTGTATTATACTTTGCTAGAGCATAAAAGTATAGAGCCTGGAGTGTCATTTGACTGACATGAAAGGGTGCATGCTGGATGGAGTTCATATAAACATTAAAAAGGTAGAAAGTAAGAGGTAATTTTAATGGCTTGAACTCCTGAAATTGTTTTCTTGTCTCTGATGGGTCTTCATTAATATAAGATTCTTTTTAATCAGTTTAGGAAATTCAATTGGTAAGCAGCTAGCCAACTGGCTTTACAATTACACCCATTGAATGAGTGATAATGAGAAGTTCAATCTATGTTCTGACACTGTATATTTGATTCAAACCCCAAAAGATTAAAACAGATGCTATTATTACCACATAAAATCATTCACATGCTTGTTTAAATTCAAATATAGATAGTGCCTGACTTACAATGGCTCAACTTAGGAATTTTTATTTTATGGTAGTGCAAAAATATGCACATTCAGTAGAAGCTGTACTTTGAATATGGGATTTTGATTTTTTTCCCTCAAGCTAGCAGTATTTGGTAAAATACTCTTATGAAGCCCAACAGTAGTGGAGGGTAGCAATTCTGTGTGAGCCATGTTATCACCAGGGTGAACAACTATCACTCTCCATATACTATGATGTTGCTAAACTATTATATTTAGTAGGTTATGTGTGTTGAGTGCATATTCAACCTAGGATATTTTGAATTTATTTCAGGGTTTATCAGAAAGTAACTCCATTGTATGTAAAGAAGTCTCTGTATCACCTTTAGAAGAGGGTCGGATTAAAAGATTATTTTATCTTTTCTTCAATACACTTTAAAGAAGACCCTAGTTTGTAGCAAGCATTTCTTTAAGCTTCCATTCTTCAATGGCTCTCTTCATGTGACCAATTCAGTGTAGAAGTGAATGCACAAACAGTGGTTGCACTTCTTTAAATTTCACATAAACTTAGTGTAAGTTTCAATCAACTCTTCTTTATGGCACTGATGAAGATATGGCTTCAAATTTGTAAATATACCAATACTTTCTCAAAAACAAAATCAAACAAGCAAAAACAGAGTTAGCACATATGTTTGCTTTTATGAATCACCCTCAAAAGAATCAGTACTGAAAACAAAGATTCATGTGAAGTTATTAATCCATCATGATCCTGCGTTCTGGGGTGGGGAGGGTTATTTGGGAAAAACAGGACTGAACATCACAGTAAGGAATAGGAATCAGAAAAGGATCTCAGGGGATAAACTTTGATTGGGAATGGAACACTAATTAAGATTTTGTTTGGAGGATTGCAGATGAGGTAGGTTTGTGGGCAGCAATAGTAGTACCAGAAAAGTTCCACAGACCTGAACTTGCGTTGCTAAAGTGGGAAATGCCATGTGCTCTAGAGTGAACTTGGAGTCCAGAGTAGTGAGAAAGTAATCAGAGTGGACTTTAATGTTGCGAGAAAGTTAGGACCACGGGAAGTGTTTAAACGGAGATGTAAAAGGTTACAATTGAAGTTTTAAAAGATCAGGCTTGCAGATGAATGGATCACTGATGAACTGGAAGGCAGTAAATCAGAATCCTGTACAATTGCAGTAAGAATTAATAGACACTTGATTTAAGGAAAAAGTAGGGAAAGATACTTTGAAATTTAAATTATTTCTGTCACCCTCCATGCCCATTTCCATCCTTTCCATTCATGTGTTTTGGTAGAGGGGTTGTGTTTAAATTTTTAAATGTTTATATTTTATTAATTGCTTTCCCTCTTCTAAGTTCTGTGCTGCTGATATGTATACCAGATTACACTGAGCATTCAATAAAACACACATTGAAACGCATTTATAGTAACATGTATTTCCTTTATTCTTTATTATATCCCTATTTTTGGTCAGCCTATGGTTGTAACAATATCAGAGATAAATCAACTTAAAGGGAGGAAGGAAGGAAGGAGTTCATTTTAGCTCATAGTTTCAGTTCATGATCAGTTGGCTCCATTGTTTTGAGCCTGTGGCAAGGAAAAACATAATAGTTGGGGAGCATGTGGTGGAGCACAGCTACTTGCCTCCTGGTGACCAGGAAGCAAAGAGAGAAGAAAGGGTTGGAGTCCCATTACCAGATTCCAAGACCACTTCCAATGACATTGCTTCCTTTCACTAGAGCCCATTTCTTAAAGGTTCCACCATTTCCCAGTGATGCCATGGGCTAGTTCCCAAGCCTTTAACACATGGATCTTTGGGGGACATTTGAGATCCAAATCAAAGAAATAATATATAGTTCAATTGCATTCACTGTGTGGAATTTAAGAATAATTTGTAAGAGGATGTTTTTCCAATGACCCTATTCTAGTCATATAATGCATTCCTAACTTATCAATGAATTATTTTTATATTTCTTCTTAAATGTCTGTTGGAACATTAAATTCAACTTGGATAAAATGGAACTCAGTCAGTTGCTGCTGAATTTCCTGACCAGGAGAGGCACACTTATACTTTTAATAACACAGACTGGAAGACTTAGATTCCTATGTATGCAAACTCTGCATAGTTTCACATCTGTCCTCCTTTCCATTTTTCCTTCCGCAACTTTTCACGGGTCTGAAAACTCTCTCAGTAACTGTATCCAAAACCATTAAGTGTTCTATGTTTCTCCTCCTGCATATTGCCATGAAATGAAACTTCCTAGAGTGTTGTTCATATTATTCCCTTGCTCGAAAACTTCCAATTGCATTGAAGGGTACAAGTTTTTCTATACACTTTTTCTGCCTCTAGTCTTCCCAAAGTTTATAATGAAATCAAAATGAATGCTCCTCTTTTTTAATAAGTATCTTACTTTCTTAACTTTGGGCATGGCCTTTCCAAATCTGCTAGTACAGTATATTTCTATGAAGTTTTGCTGATTCTCTTCTCCCTATCACCAAGTATGATTTCAATCACCACTAAAACCCTAAAAACTTTAATCTCTTCTTTTTTACACCTCATTATTTAATTTATATCATGTTAAATAATTATCTTAACCTCAAAAAAATTACTGGACTGTAAATTTCTTGTGGGCAGGGCCTATATTATCCATATCAAACCAAAACCATGCATGCAAAAGTCTTTGAACAAAGATTGGATTAAATTGAACTGGATGTGCCCTATGTATTCTTTCAGCTTAAGTTGCAGCTGCTCCATTACAGATGAGAGTGCACAAGCAAATTTCTGCCTGCACAACCACCACTGTATTCATCATCTGTAAAGATTCAACAACTACTAACAAATGCAAGATAGGCCCCATTTGGTAGACATGTATGTAGTAGGCACAGATTCAGTGTGCAGATAATAACATTTTTGTTAAAACTTCATTAGCTAAAATGGTTAAAATAAAGTATGGCTTGGAAATACTGACAATGCAGTTTAATCACATCTTCTGTTACCCTTCATATTGATAATTTGGAAGGTTAGGTTGTATCATGCTTTTGTTTGGAGATGCAGCTCACTTCTTGTTAGTCTAGCATTTTGAATTGCTTTCTTGTTTACCAGCTGGCATATTGCACAATATGTGGTTGATTTTCATTATTCATGGTAGTTATGTTCAATAAATTTACCCAAAATACTGAATTAGTAAAAGCTTAACCATTGCTCCTATTTAAGTTTCTGCAAATCTGGTCAGAGCATTTTTGGCAGCCAATCAGTACATAACCTTATGCTGTGTGTGTCACTGTTCAAAGATACCTTATTTAATGTACATTGTACTCACATTGCACTGCACTTTAACATTTGCATAAGACAAGCCTATCTTGCATTAACATTTTCTCCATAAAGAAAATCATTACCTTCTTGTGCTTATTAACATAATACAGCATGTTAGAACTATTAGGTGCCCTTTTAAGCCCAAAAATCATTGATGAAAAAATACAAAAATACAAAAAAGAAAAATAAAAGATGGCAATAAATAAGTGTCTAAAAAGATATTTGTTTACCATAAGAAAACTGGAGCAAAGAGGCAGAATGTGCAGGTTGGGTGATCAAATTTTTCACTGCTCTCTGCATTTCTGTGAATGACACAAAATTGCAGAGAGTATTGTTTGGGGGATTAAAAATAAATTTTAGCATTTAGAAAAATTTGCAAATATGAAATCTATGAATAATGAGGATTGACTGTACTAAGAACACTTCAACCAGACTACCAAAGATTATGTAATATTAGTTCTTTAGTGAAGTGAAAATGGTGTTTATTAAATTTCTTACTATTTTTCAGCTTGCATTTTGCATATGTATTAATATAATTCTTTAGTTTCCCAACATACATTTATTCTTAAATGTCTCTAAAACTTTAATCGAATAGTTCCTTCTGCCTAGAAGCAGTACCTCCTATCTTCCTCTATGGAATTTCCATTTAATCCACGTAGTTCAATTTAGCATCATCTCTACCAGAAGCCTATCTTTGCCTGACCCAGGAAAGTCCTTTGAATTAATATGTTCCTCTATCTGAGCACGTATGATTCAACACATTTTATGTCACTTCTATATTAATAAGGCTGAATTTACCATTTAACAGCCTAAAAATCTAGCACAATTTCTGTTTCATAGTCGGTGCAAAATATTGTAGTGAATTGAACTGAACTAAACTGAACTGAACTAGGAAGGGAATATAGGAAAAATCACTCACTTAAAAAAGAATGAAAATTTGACTCAAATTTCTAAAACAAAAACAAACACAAACAAAACAGACTTTCACAAAACTGGAACTGAATATATTTTAGATGAAAGATGAATATATTTTAGAAGAAAGAATCCAATGAGGTACAAAGTCCAGTTCAATTGTTTTAAGAAAGTAAAGAAGTTGTATGCTCAAATATTGAAAGGGAAAATGCTTTAAACTAATAATATAAAAGAAATCAGATGATTCAGCAGTATAAAGTAATTATTTTAAAAGCTAACATTATTTTGGAATGTATTAATAGGAGTTTGACTACCTTATCATAAGCAATAATCTTTCTTCCATATTTGGCAATAATTAAGCCTTTTCTGAAGTATTTATGAAAGTTGTAGAGAAATTGGAATTCATTCAAAGAAGAACAACAAAAATGAAAATAAGACTATTAGAAAAGATGAAAGGGACTCGGGGACTCCAGGGAGGTCAGAGAACACCAAGGAGGATCATGAATTAAAACTTGTCATCAAGCCCAACCCAACACTTGGCATAAGGCTCAATAAAACACTTTTTGATTAATTAAAGTACTTAAATTAAGTCTCAAAGGACAAAGATCAGTAGTCCTCCGTTAGTGTACTGGCCAAAACTGGATAAAATAAATTAGAATTCTAGAAATAGATTAAAATATACTTAAAGGAGAATCTCCTGATTTTAACAAGTGACCAAACACTAGAATAAATTTCAGTGGGAGATCTTGAAGCATTCCTGTATTCATATCTATTAGAGTCATTTGGATGGTAAATTGCTTTGAGCTACTTAAATTCAGCCTAGATGCTGGGGCCTGGGTTTGTTGCTTGTTAACCACTTTACCAGAATGATAATGCTTGTTAGCAAATTTCATTATTAGTATCTTCTGATGCAGAAGTCTGTAAGAATAGTTGTGTTTGATCTATTTAAACTGTGTCTACCATGACTATTTTCATATTACTCACTTTTTTCATATATATTTTCCTAGGAATGATGAAGTGTATCCATTTATTTTCTCTTCCTTATTCTCACCTGATGATAGATTTGAATTAAGCTACAAGAAAGAAAGAACTCTTGATATAGAAAACTTTATCACATATCTTGCATCAAAAGTAACAATAATTATTTCATAACAATTATTAAGAACTTAAATTTCAAACCTTATGAAAGGGCTTTTCATGATTTATCTCACTTCATTCTCCCAAAAAAATCTGTCTGAGAAAGGTAACATAACATCTTTCATGGATTAGAAAAATTGATTTTTTATTGTTCTAAGTCACAAAAAGTAAGAGGGAGAATGGGGATTCCAAAACAGATCGTTTGGACTATCTTCTTTTGAACAATTATTCTATTGTATTCATTCAATCATTCCACTCTCCCATTTTTCAAAAGGCATTTATTTATTTTTAACTTTTAGTTTAGTTGATGTACCTTTATTTTTTATTTATTTATATGCAGTGCTGAGGATCGAATTCCGGGCCTCATACATGCCAGGCAAGTGCTCTGCCACTGAGCCCAAGCCCCCAAAGGCATTTATTAAAACAACCACTGAGTGCCATGTTTTCTTCTGGTGTTGAAGCTTCAACTGGGTTCCCCAGGTAACAAAGTATGAGGTGAAGATTTGCCCGTAAGAAGTTCATAGAGTTGTGCTCACAGGAACATTTGGGAGTAAATAAAAGAAGCAGAACTGGGCCACAAGAAAAGCTCAAGAATAATTCAGTAGAAAAGAGTCTTCAGTGCATCTCTGGGGAAATCTTGAGCTCAGTGGCTCTTCAGAGTTGCCTCAAATTGTGGCAAGGGGTCAGGACTTTCATACTTCCATTCACCAACTTCTGAATGGAGTCTCTCCTAGGAAACTCACCTTGGTGAGACAAATCCCCTTTGGACAAGGGTAATTACAGAAAAGGGACTCAACTATGGGTCATCATTGGGTAAAGTTACACACAAATACATGAGTACCTTATCCTCATGATGGTCACATAGCAGTAAGGAAATAGTAGGAACTATCAATACTTTACTATTATTTCCGTGGCAGATGGTGACATAAAGAGAAAATTAAAGCAGAGATGAGGAAGTTTCAAGGGTAAGGGTAAGATATGGTACCATTTAAAGAAATCTTCATTAAGTATGTGGATTTTGAGCAAAGTTGAAAGAGATGAGGAGGAGATACGTGATAACATCTAGAGCAAGACAACTTTGGGTGGACAAAGCAGCATCATGCAAAAGCACCAATGACGCATTGCAGAAGGGGCAGCTGGCCACTGGATCACAGCCTGCAAAGGACAGGATAATAATAAAGTCAACGACAGAAGTCCAGATAGAGCAGAGGCTCTAAAACACATTAAGGACTTTGACATTTATTCTGAATGAGTTAGGAATTCATTTGAGGGTTTTGAAGAGAGGTGTGAATGATCTGCCACATGTTAAAAGCTCCCCTTATGTGTTAAGAACAGACTGTAGTGAGACAAAGGCAAAAATAGGGTAAGAGCGAAATCACTGCAATAGTCCAGACAAAAACTGGTGGTAGTTTATTTCAGGATGGCAACTAAAAGTGGTTAGATCCTGGATACACAAGGAAGATGGAATCAACAGAATTTTATAATCAAGTCTTCACAACTTTCTATTTGTCCTCAAGAAAACTCCTTAATTTTGTAGATCTTTTGTATCTTTTTTTTTAATAAGGACAGTATCCCTTTTCTACTGAGCAGATTGTGAGAATTGAATAGGAAATGTGATATGTTTGACCTCTCTAGAACATAAGAAAGACCCAGTAAATACTACATCCTCTTGTCTCTTGCTTGTATTTGAATGTACTTTTATTTTTGTCACTTCATGTTGTCTTTAAAACCTTACTCTAATGTAACAGGGAAAGCAGTATTAATATTAATTCTAAATGAGAAAATATCATACCTTTAATTAGAATAATTTATATCAAATTGCATCAGAAGATAGTGAAAACATCTCTGGACTTAGCTCCTAATGCAGTGTACTCTCAAGTGTAGCGTGAAGTCCCTTATTTGATGACATCTGAATCCTTCCAGATAGCTCAAAGTCTCATAAGAAAATTTATCTTGGTGGATTTTTAAAATATGCTCTCCAATTTTTAAATTTAAAGGTTTTTTTTTAAAGAAACATATGCTATCCCAGCTGTCTCTGTCTAATAAAGCAGCCACTGACATAAGGGAATGGAATATAACATTTCAGAGGTTCGTCAGACACACTGAGGACTTCTGAATAATATGAATGCAGTTAAATCTGGTTAACATGCAAATGTAAAAATCATGGAAGAATGAAAGTCCCTGTAAGGCACACAGGATCCCAGATTTTCAAAGGCAATACTGTCTACATCACAATTAACCAGCCAGAAAAATCACGGATTACAAAACATATTTAGTGACATATTTAATCTTGCTTTGTTTGTAAGATTTTTTATGTAGGATTTTATTTGTAACAAGAGTTGACATCTTGGTGCTCTAATTCATACTCATAATGTGAATAATTATGGAGAGTAATCAGTGCCTGTCTCCATGTGTGCCTCTTGTTCATGTGTAGTACTAAAAAGTATTGTCAGTACTGTTGCTCACTTAAAAATTTTTATTGAAGATTTCAGTGGTCAAAACTAATGAAATAAGAAAAAGCATTAGACTTGCTAATAACTGATACTGTGCTTTCAAACTGAGTCACTAACTTAAATAAAACTACTTCATATAACTGTATAATCCGATATTTTACATTATTCATTTTGTGATTTATTTTTCAAATTCACTTTGGTTTTGGAACAAGTAAGTCTAATCTTACTTTGCTTGTCAAATGACAATAGTAACAGATTAACATGAATCTTGTTACAACAAAGTCTTACATAAAAACCTTATAAATAAACATATATGTTAAGCACATCACTAGTAGGAACAACTCATATATATTTTTTTAAATAGCCTGCGATATTTCTGTCTTGTTAATTATGTGTGAGCAACAGACCCCCCTAAAATAAAATGGATTCTCCAAGTTGCCTTCTCCTTTTAGAAAGTCCCTCCTCTAGCAGGGGAAGTTTGAATAAAGAACAAATAAAAGGATGGCTATAGAAATCTCAAGTGTATCTTGCTTTCATAGTCATCTGGAGAATTTGTTTAACTGTGCCAAATGTAATCCTTCCCAAATCAGAATGTCTGGGGTTGACCCAGAAATCTTATTAAAGATCTCTGGATGATTATTTTTACACACTAAATTGTGAGAACCACAGATTCTAACTTAAGAAATAATGCAAACAAATTATTGAATCATGTTGACCTTCACTTTCTTTATATGTAAACTGTATAAATTATATTTACATAGTCAAGTCATTGTGAAGATTAAATTAGATATAACTACAATGAAATATATGAAATAAACTATGTTTGGTGTTGTTTTTTATCATTATTTTTTACCTCTAGGGGTTATAGTTTTCTGGGCTGTTTCAAATGAAAGAGGAGGGATAGTAAGATATTTTCAAGAAAGCATTTCTAGTAATAGATCATGAAACTTAGACAGATTACTGATTACAGTGAAGCCAGAAAAGATTTAGCAGAGAAAAAGAAAAATGAGTGTTCGAGGATGATAATTTCAGTGAAGTTAAAGAAAAATATGTAGTGAGCTTACATGAAGTTTGGCAGGATAAAGAGTGGAAAAGAAAGATGGTTCTTCTGGGCATCAGATTCCCAGAATGGAAGAGTACATATGTGTGTGCATGTGCTTTGTGTATATAAAATTGTTGGAAATGTGATAATTCGATCAAAAGTGTATGAAATTAACTGTGAAAGTTGTGAAGCATACAACATTGGACAATATGTATGTGACAATTTAAAATCCCCAAGAGAAAATGAAAACTATGTCTACTGCATCCAAAGAATTCATTTTTCTACCCTAAAAGGTAATGTTAAACTTTATAAGGGGTTAGAGAATAGAATAATGGGAAAATGCTAAAGAATGCCTAGTCAAAACTTAAGATTTCATTGTTCTAGTGGCTTCTGGTTATGGAAAGGCCCAGGACATGCCTACAACATGGAGGGATCTACATGGAATTGAGAACCAGTGGGGTTGAGTTATGGGCCTGTGAGAGAGATTGCTATATGGGTAGTTAACACTCCTAGAGGATGGTATTGTTAGAGGATAAAGATGAGGGTTTTACTCCAGAGATGGTAAAATCATCAACAGAAGATGGGTAGTCTACAGGGACTGACAGATGGGAAGAGTAGGGAAGCCCCAAGCATGATATACACATCATTTATAGGAGATTGTGTAATGCCTTCTAAGTAAGGCAGGATTGTGGAGCTAGGAATTGTACCTCCAACCCCCACCCTAGTTCTTATGAACATGAAAAGTAAACAAGGTATGCTCAGCCAGCTTCAAAGGCAGACAAGTCCCTCTAGGAGCTCCACATTTCATGAGGACACAGTTCTGATCTTAGGTGAAGCATGTTGGTGAGGGCTGGTGAAACACGTAGAAGAGGGCTGGCCCAGAGTCAGGACTGAGTTCTCAATGTATTCCACTAGGACCTCAGTTTCATAAGGGACCCTCAACTTGGGGCTTAATGCTCCATGAACATTGTCTTGAAATTCTAAACAATTTTGTTTTGAATTTGTTTTGTAAGTGATGACATCTGAAGCCATGCTGGAGATGTGCCAACGCTCAAGCCTTGGCCCACATGTGCTCTTGCCTTGCCTCCTTCCCAGGACAAAATCTCAGCTACCTGCTTCTTAGCTCTTGTACAAGATCTGTCTTGGGCATGGGGAAGGATGGGCTCAGGATGTAAGCCTCTCAGTTGAATTTGTGGGTGAAACTCAAGTAGACATGAGGGCCTGTATTTACCTGATGCATATCTCCATACCCAAGGGAACATGGAATTAAAAAAATAAACATCATAAATTGTTTAGAGAGAAATCACAGAAGGAAGGACAAAGCTTCCTTTGTACAAGGAAATCTTCATTGTCATTTTTGCCCTGGGACCCATAGATTATATTGCTAGTCCTGACTGGAGATGTCCAAAGGTTTGAGCAGAAGGAATATTGAAGGAGGCTGAGGGTGAGCCATTAGCCAGGACATCAGTGAAAAGTTAGGGGAAAATGTGTGTGGAGGGGAGATAATAAGATGAGGAATTTCACATTTTGAGAAGTGGCCAAGGATACATTTGTGAGAGACAAAGAGGTTAGCCTGTCAAAGATCCAAATGGAAATCTGGCCAAAGTTTTAGTGAATGCCCTGAACTCTAGTGATTAACTTTATTGCTGAGGGCCTCTACTCAGGGTACCAAATAGAAAATTGATCAATTGTCATAAGTTGGCTCAATAAATCATTTCCAAGGAGCTCTTTAGAGAAACTTTACTTCAAATTTGAAACGGCTCCTAATGTTGAATTGAGTAGAAAACTCCTGGTATGAGTGTGCAGGTAGAGGCCAAAGCAAGGCAATGGAGACTAAGTATTGGGTCTCATTTTTTGTGTGTGTGTGTGACGGGGATTAAACTCACGGGTATTCAATCACAGGGCCACATCCGCAGCCCTATTTTGTATTTTATTTAGAGACAGAGTCTCACTAAATTGCTTTTGCTGAAGCTGACTTTGAGCTCCTGATCCTCCTGCCCTAAACCTCCCTAGCCCCTGAGATTGTAGGCAGGCCCCACCATGCCCGCCGTGGGTCTCATTTTGAAGTTATAAAAAAAAAAAAAATCATTCACAAAGAAAAAAAAAGAAAAGTCTTTAAATCTTCCTTTCCATTGATGAATTTTTTAACCCTGATGAAAGACTTTAGTGTCTTTGAGGTCTATATGTAAAATGGGGATAATTGTAATTCCTGCTTTCTGAGTGCTTAGGGTCTTTGAAAGCTTCAAGGTGCATACCAAGTACATAATTAATGTGAAGTTTCTTTGCAAATAGCTACATTAATATTTGTACTTTAATTTGATTTTTTTTTTCCTTTTCAAGTATTTATAGGATGCCTCGAAATACTCTCTACGTGCACTTAGGAAAGAAGCTGCCATCATGCTTTATCTTTGCCAGGTTAAAATCTTAGGGTGGAGCAAAGGAAAGTTTAAAAACAAAGAAAAAAGCAAAAGGTGAAGTCCCAAAGCAGAGAAAGGCTAAGTTTATGTTCACATATATATATATATATATATATATATATATATATATATATATATATGGTTTGTATGGGTGAATATCTTAGGAGACTTACATGTTGGAATAAGAAGACTATGAAAAAGGAAGAAAGGTCTGATTTTTCTGAATTGTTATGGTAGTTTTCAATCCGTATCATTCATCTACATCTAAGTAGTCTGATATTCTTTGTTACTGTCTCCTTCTTTCAATATATTATAGTTAAGTGTGAGAAGTATGTGGGCTCAGCCCTCCCCAGTCACCTCTCCTCATTTTCTAATGAAACGTCCCCATGTAACAGATGTTACAAAAGAGCAGCTTGATTAAGCATGAAAAAAAGTGATTGTCGGTCTAAATAGACTAATGAAGATTTTCATTAAATAACATTTTCACGGTTTTACAAAAGGAGCTATGGAAAATTAACCCAGAAACTAACTTTTGAGTATAATGTTTCACAGCTACTTCCATAATTAACAAAATTCCCAAACTAATGATTTTGAAATACCTTTTCTCAAATATATATTTAAGTATTTAAAGTAGATAACATCCATCTCTCCAGTTTTTGAAAACTTTGGGAACAGACCTTAAAATCATATTGTGTCTCAAAATTGAAGTTTCCTCTGCTGGGGAGATTAAAAAATGTAGCTAGAATAGGGTTTACTTATGAGCTCAATTCTCTTAGGCAGAGGAGCCCTGCCTGGCTTCTTTGAAAAGATCGCCACCTAGGGGAAATTGAGAGGTGTCCACGCAGCATCTGCTATGTTCCACACTTTCTGCATTAAACCTAATGACCTGTTTAAGAAGAAAAACACACAAACTGTGTTCAACTTTCAGCAAATGAGTTGGGCTACTGAGGAAGATAAACTACCTACTGGAACTAGAAAGTGTATTTGTACATAGTTCAATTTTATTCCTAACATTAAACCTGCATATAGCTTTGTTTATGCATTAGGGATTGACTTCTACTTTTCTTCCTACACAGCTAGAAAATGTTTTAGAAATAGATAATTTTAGAAAATAGACATATATTTTAGCATGAGACTAAAACTTATATTTTATCAACTTTTTTAACTTAAAAAACAATCACTGCTTTTATTTAACACCTCCCAAAATTTAGCACCCCCCAAAATATAACAGGTAGAAGAATTTCTAGCTGAATGAAGTCTTAGAAATTAACAAAATTATTTCCTCTTAAACTCTATTATTTGTTTCTAAGAATTCTTGACTATGTTTCCAAATAAAATGAGGTACAGTGAAAGATAATTTAGTTGGCTGACTCAGTTAAAAATAGGCTATTTTTCTTTGCTTCCATTTCTGATGTTTTGATAAATATCTTAGAGAACCATTGCATTGTCAGAAAGCATATTTCACATGAAATATGATCTATGTAATCTTTACATGCTGTGTTATAGATACAGGAACTTTACAGAAAGCAACAAATCTTTACATGGGTTTAAATTAACATTTTGTCAGTAAAAAAAATGAAATAATTTGTTCCAAATATAACAATTTTGGGTTAAATAGATGTCTCAGAATTGTGAAATTTTTATGCATCAAGAATTATGGAATAGGGAAAAATCTAAATCTACATGAGGAGAAAAAAACATCATGAATTATTTGTCAAAGAATTCTATAGGTTGTGTTTACTCAGTATGTGTGTGTGTGTGGGGGGGGGTGCTCGGGCTGGACCTCACACATGCTAGGCAAGTGCTGCACCTCTAAGCTATACCCTAGCCCCTGTGTTTAATATTTCTCACTCTCTCTCTCTCTCTCTCTCTCTCGTGTGTGTGTGTGTGTGTGTGTGTGTGTGTGTGTGTGTATAAATTTTAGGCCATGGAATAGAGAAGATTAGATGAATTGAAATGAATCTATGTATTTGAATAAGTAAATCTGACATTTCATCACTGTCTGGGAAAGCGATTTGAATTACATAGCAGTCCATCTTTAACATGCCAAATTTAGTAAGCACTGATTATCTTTAGTGTTCAAGATGGATAAAGATGTACTACAAGTCTTAACTTTAGTGCTCTATAGTTTTTGCATAAAAATGGCTAATAATGAACACCCTAAATGCTGAAAAACTCTTGATTCTGAAATACATTGGCTCAAAGATTTTACCAGAATCCAAGAGGGTGTCCCTCCTGTCCATTGCCTGGACCAGCCATCTTCCTTTCTCCAACTCCTGTCAGCAGTGTGGCCTCACACCCAGATCTCTATCAAATTTTATCTTATTCTGTTTCTTAAATTCCTTCTTTACCTCTAGGTCAACAACTTTGTTAAACTAGATAAATTAATTGATGCTAATATATTCATTGGGCATTAATTTCTCTTGATAAGTATTAAATCTAATAGTGTCAAAATAAACAAAATCTTGAACTAAAAGAATGGTATGCCGTTGGCCATGAGAAGAAGAAAGAAGGACTTTAAGATCTGCAAAATTTGTAGCTGGGCCCAGTGGTATACAACTGTAATCCCCAGTGGCTCTAGAGGTGGGAGGATCAAGAGTTCAGATTCAGCCTCAGCAATTTAAGGAGGCCCAATTTATCAAGGCCCAGAGCAACTCAGCAAGACCCGGTATCAGAAACAAACAAACAAAAAGGACTGGGATGTGGCTCAGTGGTTAAGAGTCCCCAGGTTCAATCCCTGGTACCAATAAATAACTAAATTATTAAAAAAAAAAAAAGACCTGACCAAATTTAAACTGTCTTTTACCAGTACTTATTGCTGGGAATGAAGGTAACCTTGGGGATACTGGAGATATATTTTACTTAAAGTTATTACTAGTTAAATTCTTAAGTCATCTATATTTTCCTACTCTGTAATTCTTGATGCTTTCCTTATGTCAGAAAGTTCTCAGCTTTTACATTTTGACTCTTCATTATATCATCATTTTCCTACCAACCTCTGAATAGTAGCTATGACTTCTATTCTTTGTACTACATATTTTTTTTCTAACTGTGATTGCCATGTGGCAGCCCTTAGGATCCTCTCCTATCAGTATACAGCAATTTTCTGTCTCTGTCCACTTCCATTAGTGACAGCTGATTCCTAATTTAGAGAATGAAGATTTCTATAATCAGACTCACCTTTATACTTTTACCTTAGAAGGAAAGCGAAAGGGGCCAGAAAATTGTTCTAATGATATGAATATTCTAGCAGTTTTGCACTCTGCCTCTTTTCTCTGTCTAAAGTATCTCATCTATAAATAATTTATCACAAAACTTTTGGACATCAATTACTGAGGCTCAGCACTTTTCTCAGGACACTATTTCAATTTGCAGGATGACTATGAAAGCTTGGCTTTGATTATAGACTCAGAATATGTCCTTGAATAATCTGAACAAATTAAAGATTTCATCGTACTCTCTCCATTTCAAAACGGAGTTCATATTACAAAGAAACATACTGTGTGGTTTCCAACCCAACATCTGTTAGTTCTGGACCCTGAGCAAGTTACTGGAGAGCTCTAGGTCTTCATTTTTTCACTGCTTACCTAAGAATATGTGCTTAGTATAGAACCTGGAATGGGGTAATAGTTCAGCAAAAGTGAACACAGGAAAAAAAAGTGTTGCTTGTTTCAAATTTCTAAACGAGTTTCTTTAAATTGTAGAAAATAATAATGCTAAAGATGTACTTTGAAAGGAGGAAGATTTATGTGAGATTGTTCATACTCAAGGTGAGTCTGTGGCTCCAAAATGACCAAGACTGTGGAGGCAAGAGCTGCTTGTCATATTAAAGACATCTGTGTTCAGTTCTATGATGAGCTGTCTATCCACAAGGACCTGACTACAGAGTGCGAGAGATGTGACGTTCCTACTCTTCCCTAACCATTCCTTCAGAAAAGTACACAGGGATAAGTCCATAGGATCCTGTTAGAACTACCTAACAACCACCATTTATATCATAGATTTTGTTTTATTCATTTTTTTGTAATATTGAAATTATGGAGAGTTTCTTGTGTACATGACTCAATACAGGATGAACTGTTCTTTGTAGACTTTTCTAGGCAGAAAAGAATCACAGACAACTATAATTTTAAAAGTATAATGACAGTATCAATAAATTGAAGTGTTAAGTAAGTACAAAGTAGGAGTAACTGTTCTTTCCAGAGGTGTTATGATGAAAGCATTACTAAGAAAATTGTAAATGCAGAAATTGCCTCTCAGGTTAAGGAGGAGCCCATCTTTACCAATGTTTTTTGCATTTTTAGTGGGTGAGCAGCTGGAAAGATCTGGAAATAGGGCAGTAATCGAAATATTAATTATTCTCTAGATCCCAGACCCACAAAAATGCAGGTTTGTTTCTTTCCCTAATAAATTGTTGCTCTAATTAGTGACTTTAGGCATTAATAAATTAAATGATGTTTAAGTCCCACAGCTGACTATCACATATCCTGTTCTTAAATGGAGGCCAATGAATACACACTCTCATTTTTGTTTCTTAGGATTAAAGTATTAAGTATTATTTAGTTTAGCAATTTGAATTTAAAATTTAAGAACATAAATCACAAATTTGCAAATTGTCTACTGTCACTAGTAAAAGCAAAATAAATATATTGTCCATGTGGATAGAGGTGTTAATGGCAAGAGGAACTCAAAATATTGTAGGTGTGCATTAAGATAAAATATAATTAATAGTATAATCCAAAGACATCCAAGGACTTGGGGGGGGGGGCTATCTTTTCCCTCTTTATATGCTTTGATAGTTTATATTTATGACTCAGGCCTGTGGGTCATTAAAATCTGTATTTTAAACAGAGAGCTGTATACCAACACATTCACATAAATAAGTAATTATCTTATTGTAGTTCTTTGTGCCACTACCATCATAATAGACTTTCACATGTAATAATGTATACTTATTCCCCCCAAAATGTAACTATAAATATAACACAGACACAGCCATCATGATTTTACATTTAATTTTTTATCTTTGCCACTAGGTGGCATCTAGATATTAATAAGGCAAAAAAAAGAGAAATTAGAGGTAGTTTTGCTACTTTGTTTTATATTTAGATATTTGTGCAGGATATAGTGTGAACTTTAAAGAGAAAAGAAAAACATTGCATATTCTATTTTAATTTTTTTAAAGATGAACACTGACTTTGTAAAACACAGAGGTGGAGGAAAGGACATATAAAATCAATCTTTAGCTTAGTTTTTCATTCTATATTATAATGTCCCAGATCAAAGAATTTCTACAATGAATAAAAAATCAGCAAAAAATAAAATTCTGTTTTGATTAGTACCACTTAGTGGCAAATGTCACTTGAAAAGATAATCTATAATGGGTATTAGCTTATTATTTCTTACAAAAACCCATTATAGATTAATACCATCTCAAAGTCTTAAATTACTAGAGCCAAAAGTGTCATGCTAAAAATCTAAACATTCTCATTGATGAATGTGTAATAACGGAATTGTAAATAATAAAAACCCAAATGTCACTGGAAAACATCATAAGATGCCAATATTAATAAGAAATAATAGATAAAAATTCCAGTTAATGTCAACTAAAAATTTTAAAGAAAAATATACACCTCTAGATATTAAATATCATAAAAATAATTTCAAAGAAACACAAAAATAAAAGAACATGGCAGCAATCACTTTGGTACTAAGCTCTCTTAGGTATTGCATTGCAGTTTTTAAAATAACAGTACTGAATTTCTATAGCACAGGCTTTATAGTTTAACACAGCTGAATAAAAATAAAGAATCAAAAATAGGAGAGGAGTGAGTTTATAGTCTGGGACTGGAGATATAAATTTAGAATAATCTAAAAAGCAATTATAAGAAAAAAGGATTTAGAATAAAGTAGCCTAGCATGATTGTATGTACAAAACCAAATAAGAGAAGTAGTGGTATAAATAAAAGTGCTTCAGCAAAAGGGAGTTCCATAGCTTCTCTGACCTGTGTTTGAAATATAATACCTTTATTTTCCCATAAAGAAAAACTAGAATTAATTGGTAGTCAAGGGCCCATTTTTGAGAAATTTTAAAATTGGAATTCTCATGGCTGGAAATAGGACCATGTATTTTCAGCATGTAAAAAATATTTCTACATGGGATCTTCACATATGAAATATTAACATATTGTTTCCATAAAATGAAGGAGAGATTCAACTGATAATGTTTCAATACAAATTTTTCAAGTCTTTGATTTAAAGTTATTTGTATTTTAATATTCTACAGTAGTTGGAATTCAGAGTTAGAAATACTTTCATGATCTTCAAGTTGGACATCAGTTCTCATACTAATGTAGATTCACTCTACAAGTGGAGAGATGGCCCTAGAAAATTCTTTAAAAGCACTAGGGGCTACAAATTCTAACTATTCTTACGTAGAACATAGGTTCTAGGTAAGAATAATGGGCTGTATCAGCCCATTACTCAAGGAGGGCAACTCTCATTTCCTCCTGTGGGGCATCCTTGTGACTATAGGGTTTTTTCTTTTGGAGGAACTCTACTGTGTACCTATATTTATATATAGATGTAAGTATTAAGTAGATTTTCTAAAATGGTTGGCCACTGAAAGTTAAATTCTGTAATTATTATATGGAAGGTATTCGTCAGTGCAAGTATTCTTCATGTGCAGCATTTCTAAAAAATTATTTGAATGTAGTTTGTTTCAGGAATGCAATGGTCTCCAATACTCCTTCCCTGTCCCCAGTAATAGAACAACTGCATATTACAATGGAACCATGAATAAGGAGAGTAATACATCCTAAGCTGTACTTCTGGGTCTTGCTTGCTGCAAATAAATTACTTTTAGCTCCTCTTCACCCATTAAAAACTACTCCCATTTTAAGACATTTGATCCCAGATAAGCAGCCTGGCAAGAGTGAGGTAACCTTACATATGAGCATATGAATTATGACACAGGGATTTCAGTATCTCTTTTTGCAGTGCCTTTTATAAATTTCACATTGAAGGGATCACAATCTTGTTCTATCCTACTTGGAATTCCGGTCAAATATAAATGAAGTTTTTTTTTTTTTTTTTTTTTTTTTTTCTGGATAGGCTGTTTTATGTAAGACCACAGGAAGATATGTTCAAATGACATGGTGAACCCATAACCTTGACATAAAAATAGAGAACTTGGGTCATGAAACAGTTTTCTTCAAATTCCACATCCTTCATTTGTAAAAGGTAAATAAGGAGTTAGTTCTCAGAGTGGTTATACATTTCAAAAATGTTAATGTATGGCAAAAATGCTTGTTGTATATGCTCAGAGGTTTTTTTGAAATCCAAGGTCTGTATTCTGAAAGTTTAAAGTGTTCTATAGATGACTTATGGCAGGTATTTAACATCATTTTGCCTTTATATGTATGTTTATAATTAGCTTACTTTAATTGTAGCATGAAATATAATTTTAATTAATTTGTAAGATTAATCATATCCAGTTATACATTTATAAATTGCCTATAAATTCTTATCATTACCTCCCTAACATAAAATTCTGATTTTACTTTTTTTAATATATGACAAGTACCACAATTAAACCAATTTATTCCAATTAGGAATTTTTATCAACCAAATATATGTATATTGATACACATATACATAAATATTAATCAATGATTGTCTTCTTAGGACTTGCATATATTAACCTCTAATACATGATTTCTTTAAGTATTACAGATAGATGCATGCATTTCAATTTTGAAAAACTAAATTCTAGTATTCACTGCTTATTGGGGGAAAATTATAACTCTTAGCACCAGCCATTAGGACATTAATGTCAGCTGTCAGCTATAAGAATAAAGGACACTTAATTGACCTCAAGGCAAGAATGATGGGGTGTTTTAAAAGACATAAAATGTTATGTGGGAAAAGAGTACAGCTCTAGAAATTTAATTGTTTCTCATAGTTTGATGTAGCTCAAAGTGATGTAGCTCAAAGTGATGTATCTGATTGCAGTTATCCCAGGGAAAACAGTAGAGTTCATAAGTAATGGTGTTAATTATTTTGAGAGATTTCTAATTTATAGTTGCTATGTAGTCATTTATAGTCACTAACAAATAACATTTAGGCACCACATATCAATGT
The DNA here is from genome assembly GCF_047511675.1 of Marmota flaviventris. Taxonomy (NCBI): domain Eukaryota; kingdom Metazoa; phylum Chordata; class Mammalia; order Rodentia; family Sciuridae; genus Marmota; species Marmota flaviventris. The sequence goes on along the minus strand of NC_092500.1, from coordinate 29,016,431 downwards.
ACATTTGTGCATTTACTGAATACTTTTAACTAATAACTGTTGAATGTCACTCTTCTGAGTCCTTGGTAAGTATCTGCTCATTTATTCTCATGTTGTAGTTACTATATATAGATGGAAACAAAATGCAAAGAAAAGAATTGGGGTAATATCCTTGAGGTCACATAGGTTGTAAATGACAGAACCTTGAATGCACAAACTACCATCTTAATCATTAAATTCTCATGAGGTTTCTAGAATAGACTTAACTGTAAACCATGTTTTTTAGGTCTTCAGTGGCATGCCTGTGTCTTAGAGACAGTTACAAAGCATATCCTAATGCAATAGGTCTGGTGAACCTAAACTTAAGTATTTCTAACAATTTCTCAGGCGGTACAAATTCTGCTGGTTTGTGGACCTTACCTTTAAGCATCAAAGCAGTAGGACCCTGACTGCATTTGTACAATTTTACCAGAAATGAAACTAAATTTCAGGGTTCATGCTTAGTTCAGGGTTTTCACAAAAATATCTGAATATCTCAGTCCAATAGAATTGCAATGAGATGAGATTTCCTAGGCAGTGCTATTGAATCTAAATTGATCTTGTTCTCAAAATTGCAGGGTTTTCACAAAAATATTTGAATATCTCAGTCCAATAGAATTGCAATAAGATGAGATTTCCTAGGCAGTGCTATTGAATCTAAATTGATCTTGTTCTCAAAATTTAATTGGGATAATTTATTATAAAAAGCAATTCAGAATATAATGATTAACACTGATTTATAGACAGTAGTACAGTTCTTCATCAATATTGGGTACCTGGTCTTGACATAGACCCAAGTGATAGTGAAGTGTTATTTGTTACGTGAGAGGAAACAGACTTAAGGCAATTGGCTACTGCCACAGGGCACTTGGTCAGCAGTGCAATACACATCCTGGTCTTCCTATCACATGATCAAATCCTCCTCTTCCATCAGCTGACCTTGATATTGAACTTTGTTCTGTCAACTATCTAAAACTAAGGGAATACAGGGAAAAAATGCTATTACCAAAGTAGCTAAAACGCAGCCACACTTTGATTTTGATAATACACTGAAAATCAAGGCCTAAGGGATTCAGAAGCATTAAAATTGTTTTACATTAATACAAATCTGTGTGATACCCAACAACATAGCTGAATGCACCATTTTTTATACCACTAAAACAGCATAAAACATTTAAGGAAACTGTTTCCTTCATATTTAGTCTGACTCAAAATTACCTTTGAGGTGAAGTTTATATCACCTATTTCCCAGATTTGTAGAGTTAGTATAGCTGGCAAGAGATTGGTTATTTTACCTCTTGTGTTTATTTTAATGGCACTAAATAAGATAGAAATACTGTCTTCTTTATTTACAGATGTTATAAAATTTTATGAAATCATATTCAGAGCTCAAAATTGATCTCTAAATGTCAACTATATTTACCATCTTTAGAGGGTTAATATTTTCACAGAAAAAAATCCAAGTTACTGTGGAGACAAAGTAAAGAAGGTAAATTTAAAAAAAATGCTGTCAGTCACAAGGAAACAAAAACCCTCAGAAAAGTAGCAAAAATGCTTATCTATTTTAGGCCTTCTAAACCTTATTTTTTGAAATACCTAAGTGGTACCTCTGTATCACTGTATCCACTCCCATCGACTTTTGAATGACTTTAAGAATAATGATTCTTTTGGAAAACTGTTTCTTCTTCAAGAGGATACTTACTTCTAAAACTAAAGACTGGGTTTATTCTGAACCCATACTAATATTTCAGTGTCTACTGAATTATCAAGTTGTACCAAATAAGCTTTGCAGAGTTTTCACTAGGAGCTAAGAACTAGGTGCTCCAATCATGCTAAGCATCAAACCCTAGGATCCCTTCATTAAAGATAGTGGGAGAGAAAGTAACTGAGAAGGGTAATGATGGGGATACTGAAATGCCAGTTCCTATGTTCTGATTTGGATCTGGAATGTGCTCCCAAAGCTCATGTGCTATGCAATACAGCAATATTCAGAGGTGAAATTACTCAGTTGTGAGTGCTCTGACCTCATCACTAGGTCAATCCATTTGATGGATTAGTAAATTAAATGGATTAACTGGGAGATTTTAAAAGCTACAGGCAAGCCAGTCTTGGCTGAGGAGGTATGTCACTGAAGGTGTGGCCTTGGAGATTCTCTGCTTCCCAGCTATCAGGAGCCGAGCAGCTTTCCTCTTTGGTGTCCTTCTGCCCTGATGCTTCTGCCTTAGAACTAAAAACCATGAAATGAGACTTCAGAACCCGTGAACCAAAATAAACTTTTCCTCCTCCAAGTTGTTCTTGTCAGGTATTTTGGTCACAAAGATGCAAAATTGATTAAAACACTCTTAACCCTTGTGATTTAATCATTTCATAGTCCATAGGATCAGGAAAGGGATCATAACAATATTTATCTACTAAAAAAATAGGTGATGAATCATCAATGACTTCTTTAATTTTTGCGAGTGTCTATTTCAGAAGGCATGAGTAGCACAGGAATGAGAAGATATGGCTTCTGCCTACCTCTCTTACTTTTCATTGGCTGCTCCTTCCAGAGACTCTAGTCTTTCTGTCCTCAGTTCCTCAATGCCCCCCACTCTCTCCCAGCTATTGGCCTTTAGATTCAGTGCTCCCTCTTCCCACAAAGTAGACATCCCAGATGCACTGTTGGATTCCCTGTGATTTATGCTTTCATAGTGGTTTGCTTCAGAATTATTGCAATGGCCAATTTGTCTTATTTTAATGTCTCTCCTTTCTATTTTGTTGATTTACCGTTTTCTCCTTATCACTATTCATAGTACTTGGTCCCTAGCAGTTCCATGTATGTTCAATCATGGTCAATGGTAAAAAGTGTAAACTCCTGCAGCATTGTTAATGTTTATATCCCTTACAATGAATAATGAATAATGCTTTGTTATATTTTTACATTTTTTAAAGTGGAATCTTTTGCCAGAAGAAACTGAATTGTCTACATGTGACTGTTAAGAAATTCAATCATAAATTAAAGGGCTTCATAAGAACATACTTACATTTAACCTAGTGATTATTTTGGTGTTTTGAATATTTGTTAGGATTTATTGACCAGTATTATCAGTAGCATCATTCTTGGATTGCCTCTATTTGTATATATTAGAACAGTAATAGAAAGGCACTTTGATGGTCATTGAAAAACTGAACATTGGAAAATATAAAACTGGTCATCCACTGCTTTAATTTGGAATATTTAGTGCAATTGTAAGATTCCTAAAGTATTTTAATTTCATTTCTTTTGTTCATCCTGTTGGACACCAAAGCACTGCTACATAGATTTTTGATAAAATAAATGAGAATGTGTACTTTATTTTTATTCAACAGCTTAAAATTGTTTTCTTGAAAGCTGCAAAAAAAAAAAGTGAAATATATGAGTGAAAATCAACATCTGGTAAATATCAATGTAGTCTTCTCTTCAACCAGCAATTATTAAATGTGGTTCCAACTAAGCAGCATAGTTCATCATGGTATTTGAGAAGGCAGGTTCAAATTCTTCATCAAGGGATATTCTGGAAGTATGCTATGGATAGAACATTTTATTAAGTGTCTAGGAAGAAATGTGTTACTTCCTACAAGTGTTTGGGCAAAAGATATCTTTATGATATATTCTTCACAAGTAATTGTTAGATATCAGAATCTAGCTCATACACGTCTCATTTTATTCATCATTTTTTTAAACTGGGAAACAAAATAAGGTATTCCACCCCCAAAAGGTCGATAATCTTTTCTTATAAATCCATTCTGCAAAAAACCTAGTTTTATGATTCCTCTGGACTTAGGCAAGGAATATATCCAGGAACAAGGTTTCAAAACCAAAGCTATGTTCCATTGTTTGCAGTTACCTTGGATTTTAACTAGATGTGCAAGTTGACTTCTGACCATGGGGAATCCTCTCCATGCATGGATTATGGATTGTTGAGGCCATGGCAGATAACCAGTTCCACAGAAGCAACTTCATGTTCTTCTGAGGAAGATCCATTGCACTGTTGAATAAGGAATATAAATGAGCAATGCCACAAATGACTGAAAATGGGGTTACCAAAATACAACCCTCAAAAGTGAACTCTGAAGGTAGAAAATCTACAAGGAAAAATAATGTAGAAAAATTGGGTTTTAAAATGTCTTTAAGAGCACAAGTAGACATTCAATAGCCATCTTATGTGCTTAACCACATAACAGTCGAAATATTTGTTGATACCAAGGTCATTTGATACCAAGGTCATTAAATTGCATGAATCAGATCAGCATTGCCATAATAAAAACACTCAATTGTCTAGAGGAGAAAAGAGCAAATGAAACTATTCAAACTGTAGCAATAAAATATTTGGCCTTTAATCACTTGCAATAAAATATTTGAAAGCTCCCCACCCCCACCCATAGTCATACACCAACACACCAATGTTTAAGCATTTTATAGTGGCCAAAGAAGGGGTTTACATAGATATGTTTATTAATGGAACTCACTTTTAAATTAGTTTTTAATAAGTTGCTAATCGATCTTAGCCTCAAAACTCAGTTCCATCCCATTCCTCAATTCCCTTCCAGATGTCTAGTGGTTAATGTCTTGTACCGTGAAGAGAGCTTCCTGTGGCACTTTGGGAATAATCTGTTCTGTGCTTAAATAAGTATAGTCTATAAAATTCTTTCTCTCTTCTTCTTCCCCTACTAGGATTGACAAAGGCATTTCCAGATTCAAGTGATTTTCATCCTCTCTCTGCTCTTCCTCCTCCAGGCCCTCCTCTTCCATTCCCTCCTCTTCATCCTCCTCTCCTTGTTCAGACTCATCCACCTCCTCCTCATCCACCTCTTCTTCTGTCTCTCCATTCTCTGCCTCCTCTTCCTCTTCCTCCTCCTCTTCACTACCCTCCTCCTTTCCATCACACAGCTCCTCGTCACACTCCTCCTCATCCTCAATTTTCTCCTCTTCCTCTTCCTCCACCAGCTGCGCGTTGGGAGACTGCTTTTCCTCCTCTGGGGCAGGACTGAAGACTAGAGAGGGATTCTGCATGAAGCTATACAAAGTTTCCTGCAGCTCCGAGTCCTCCTCACCGCCGCTAGGGGGCGCGTCATTTCCGGTGGAGCCGGCCGGGGACGCCAAGCCTTCAGCCTGGGCTTGCTGCACTCGTAGCGCCTCCTGCTGGCGCTTCATCTTCTCTTGCTGCCGCATGTCCTCGTAGATCTGGTTCATAATGAACTGGGTGGTGTTCCGTGGCGCTCTCATGCCTGGCGCGCGCCACCCATACAGGTTGACAGGCCGCAGCAAAGTGCTCGCATCGGCCGGCGGGCTCTTTGGGGAGGAGCGGCTAGGGTGGCGGCGTAGGCCGCGGCCTCTGCGGCCCCAGCGCTTCTTCCTGCCTGGAGGCCTTGCCCAGCCTGGATTCCAGGGCCCACGCCAGCAAGAGCAGCAGCAAGGGCAGAGTGGGTGCAGACCATACACCCGGATCATGTGCATCTGGTAGGGGGGCTTCCGGAATCCTGCGGGAGGTGGGCACCAGGGCCCTCCGCAACGCCCCCAGTTGGAGTACATGGCCCAACAGGGCCGTCGGGGAGGTTGGAACCACGGGCCTGGACCGTAGTGCTGCTTGGGCTTTTTCCTGGGAGGCTCATACTCGGCCTTGGGGCCATAGCGGTACCGCCGCTTGTAAATCGGAGCGCCTCGGCGCCTTCCATGGCAGGATGACCAGGTGTGTAAGGGGGCAGGGGATGACCAGCCGCCGCCCAGGTTAAGAGGGTCCTCCTTGTTGTAGAGGGTCTGGGTCATGGTTCAGGGAGCCCCCAAGAGGTCTAAATAGTAGCGTCCTAGAAGCTGCCAAGTTTGGCCAGATCCGATGGTTTGAAGAACCTCCTCAGCTTGCGTCTGAGGATGACCACATGCCTGTGGCTGGGATCCTGCCTTCGTCTCTTTCCAGGAGGCCCCCCCTCTTCACCGCTTGCTCGTAGTTATCTCTTGTCCTTCGCACCTGGGTTGTCTTGCCCAGGTGGGTTGAGTGGGACTGGGGCTGGGTAAGGATGGTGGGGGAGGAAGGTGTTGGTTGGTGACACGCAGTGACAGCTGCTCCCGGGTCCCAACACACACCCGCCTCAGCAGAGGCCTGGGCTGGGGACCGGGGAGCTAGTGGTTGCGCGTTACCTTGCCACTCCCTCTCAACCCAGGTGCTTCACCGTCGCGGTCCTGGCCGGACTGAGAGGCCACAGCCAGCCACAGCCTTTAAATACCGGCTGGGGGGCCCTCACGGCCCACCGCGTCCTCGGTTGCCCAGGACGACAGCCAATCGGGATCAAGAGGGCCATCCGTGCGTGTGGAGGCGGGGTTCCGGCCTGGACTAGGTGTGCCTTGAACATTCGCAAGGGGCTTGTGACGCAGTGTTTGAGGGGTGTTGGGGGAGAGGCTGGGACTGGTTTTATGCTGCCCAACCCAAGCAACACTTTAGGGAGTTTGTTTGATCCTTTTGTATCATCTTGCGGATCAGGGATGTGGAAGATGGACTTTCAACTGAACCTGGGCAAGGGTGGGAGAACTCGGGTATAGACAAATAAATATTTTTACATCTTTTGGGGGTTCGGGATTCATCATATTTGAACAGATTACAAACATGTATTGAGTGTGTGTACTGAGTGCAGGTGTGCTTATGGCACTTAATCTTCTTGTCTTCTGATACATTGTTACCATATTTCAAAGATTAGGGAACTGGGGGGTTATTTTACCCCAGGTTGTGGGGCTAATGAACTTCAGGGATAGTATTTAAGACTAAATCTTTTTTTAACTCGGAGTTCTTAATGACATGGCTATACTACCAACCCAACTTAAATAGGATTTTTATGAAAGTAAATGTAAAACGTATTGGAAAGTATTTTGCGAATTGTAAAATACCATATGCATACGTTGACTAAAGAAACATTGTTACATCATGGGTTTGTTCTTGAGAATAGGAATATTCTGATTATGTCTCCGTTTGTCCCTTCACTGACCTTATAGTATACTTTGGGAGTTTTAGAAGTATTATCGTTAAGCATGTGAGTTTTGATTTAGCTAGATGTAATTCAACTTCAGCTCACCTTCCTAAGGCTCAGGTTCTTTGCCCATACCATTAGTCTGGTTCTGTTATATTAACAGGATTGTGTGAAGGATTAAATAAGGTATTTCGTTAAAGCACTTCGTATAATACCCATAAATACATCATTACTTAGTTATCATCATTACCATACTTAACTACTTCAGGGCTACTTCAGTATATGTAAGAACACTTATCTTTGTGGATGATGTAACAATAGGCATCCCTACCACCCTGTGTTCTTTCCTTGTCCCACTTTGTAGAAATATCAAGGCTCACTAAGTGTGATCCTAGAGAAAACGAACCCAGAGTATTTATCTCCCTTTATTACTTTTCTGTAGTGAATAAAATTGTGAAAAATAGAAAACTGATTACTGGAACTTCCATCCATTAAATCCTAGGGAAGCAAAATTTGTGAAAGTCCTGAAGCTTGCAAAGGTCATTTATGCACTGCTGGCTGGAAACTGAGAACAGTATGGGGGTTCTTGGATCAGGAGTCCAGAGTTACCTTGGGACCTCTGGACTCCACAGGCTTCACTCAATTGCACTTGCTCTTTGGTTTGCTGAAGATAAAACTTCTTGACTCAAATGCAGAGTGCTGACCCTAGTAGCCTTCAGCTACCCCTTCTAAATGCAGACTCATACCTTTGGCAGTTTAACCTGCTCTACTTACCTCAAAATGAATTGTGGTTGTCTGGGCTTATTTTTCTAAGGACATATGTCATACTATAGGGGTTTTAATTGAGACCTTTAAGAAATTGACCATATTACTGTAATGAAATTCTCATTACTCTCTTTTTGTTTTTTAAAAATGATGATTAGGGGCCTGGAGTTGTGGTTTAGTGGTAGTAAGCTTGCCTGGCATGTGTGAGGCCCTGGGTTCAATCCTCAGCCCTCATATAAATAAATAAATAGATAGAAAGATAGATAAATAGAAAGATAGATAAAAATAAATAAAAGATCCATTGACAACTACAAAATATTAAAACAATCATGATTGATTGATTTTACAGATGATTAAGTGCATCATGTTTTGATCAGCTGACTTTTCTACATACAATATTGGCTTATCTTTGTTATTCATTTTCCCTATTAAAATCAATATTGTCATACTCAACTCTTCTTATGTGAATCAGCTAGGTGTGATTTATAATTTTTACATTTTTATAAGATTGGGATTATACTACAGATTTTTTTAATGCTCTGCTATATCACAGTTTACCACCAGAGTATGTTAAATATAACAGAAATCCAATTGAAGAATTTTTAAAGACACACTTTTAAATGACCTATATTCTTATTATACTGTTAAATGAAATATTCTAATTCAATATCAAAATGAAATATATTTACTATGTTATTATATTCTGTATTAGTTTTCTGTTGCTGCATTAAAAGTTACCATAAACTTAGTTGCTTAAAACAACATACATTGTTTATCTCTTCCTTCCCAGAGGACCTAGAATAGCTTAGCCAAGCTCTCTACTCAGGATCTCAAACAAGCTGTAATCAAGGTGTTGGCTATTTTGGGTCCTCTTCCAGAGGCACAGTTTGGGAAAATATACTCCCAAGATCATTCATGTTAAAGGAGAATTCATTTACTTGTGGATCTATGATGAGGGCCCTTCCTTTTTGCTGTCTGTTGGCTGGAAGCCACATTTAGGATGCAGAGGCCACCCACAAGAGATCAAAGTTAGATTCTTGATATTGCCCATAGTTCCTTTCTATAGGCTTCTTTAACACAGATGCTCACTTCATCAAGCCCTGAAAGAGTATCTCCCTAGTTCTTCTTCGTCAGATGAAGATGCACACATAGATACTGTGTACGTTTTTATCATAATCATGGATGTGACATTTATGCCATTCATCATCTTTGCCATTCTTTTGGTTCAAAGGAAGGCTCAGAGATGCCAGCACAAAAGGTGCAAAAGGTGGCATGGGTGATTGCTGGGAAACACAAAACTATGAACACTGGAAAGCAGAAAATCATTGGGGGCGGTGACCTTCTAGTCAGTTTGCCATATATGTAAAGTAAATCCAGTAAAATGTCTAAAATATATCCTTTATAGTCCCCAATCACCAATTTATTTGGAAACTTTTAATGATGTTGGCATTGTGAAATTCCAGTAAATGCTGTATGTTGATATAGGTTATACTATGCTTTATGATGTGCAAAGAGAGCATTAAGCTCATGTAAGTTAAAAACATTATAATCTTGGTGTGGTGTCTTTCTTTTTTTTTCTTTTTTGAGAGAGAGTGAGAGAGAGAGAGAGAATTTTAATATTTTTATTTTTTAGTTTTCAGCAAGCGAGCTCGCTACCACTTGAGCCACATCCCCAACCCCTCTTTCTTTCTTTTTTCTTTTTTTTTTCATTTATGTGACTTGAATGAATTCAAACACTTGGTGGCAGTAGTAGCTCAGTCAAAATTCAGCCAGTAAGCATCCATACCCAAAGCAAACTATGACAAGTGAACTCCTCACTGAAAAATTTTATCACAAATTCCATTTTTAAAATATTCTATATGGACAATAGTAATTATCATTCTTATGGCAAAGTGAAATTGGGCATACCTATTAGATTTAAGCATTTTAAATTTGACTTTCAAAGAAACTAACCTCAGCTGATTAAATCTATAAATGAAATTCTCCAGAAAGAAATTTGGTATAAGTGATATATTTTGTTAGATAATGAAATTCGATAAATAATTTTTAGATCAACCTATGCAACTAATGCTGCTCTATGTGATACAAATATAAATAAGTGATTAGAGCATATTATGCATGGTCAGAGGCTTACCTTTTTCCACTGCAGCCCCATACAGGAGTTTTTAAAAAGGTTGGCCCCATCTTGTGGTCACAGAGACTAAGTGCAAGATAGTAAGCTTTTCTAGCTTTTCAAAGGTGAGCTAAGGAATTTCAAAATTTTCAATTTCTTTCTCTTGTTAATTTGGGAAGTAGAGGGGCTAGTTTGCAATACTATGAAGTGTTTTGTCTATCAGGGAACACTATTATGATATCTCCCACTAATGAAACATCAAATCATTTTAAGGAAAATTTTAAAGAGAAAGTTAGTTTTGTGATAATTACAAAGAGTGTTTTGACACCTTTAAAGAAAAATGAAGAGGTCAATTTTAAACTCGTCATATTACTGTGTGTAGGTATTATTTGCTGGCACCTTCTGATATTAGTAATCCTACAGCAACTCAAGATTTTCAGAGAACTGACAAAAATTATACTAGTTATAACACCTCAAAACCATGTGTACTCAGTAATGATTAGATAGAAATTGTAACCTGGACAAGTTTGCTTAATTTTAAAGTATAAAATATTCCGGAGCAGTAGAATGCACCTCCTCCCCTTGGAAAAAAAAGTCTGCAATATATAAAGGAAAACTGACATGTAGCAATTTAGGGCAATAAATAGTATTATTAAGACACATACATTGTGTTTGCTTAGAGGTCAGTTGTAAAGTTAGAGCTGTCAAGGAACAATGTGATATGTTTGAAATGGCCACTTAAGTATGATTAGTTAGAAAGATTGCTAAAATATAGTCATTTCATTTCAAGGCTCTAAATAAGCACTTCTCCCTTCTACAGTTCTTGGTAAACAGCAACTGCAAAGTAGCCTTGTGAGTGTGTAATCACATAAACTTGATTCATTAAATGTTACCAATGTTCCTTATTATTGACATTGCTACCATTGATATTTTCTGTGCATTTCTAGGAAGATTTAAGGATAGAAAAAGAAGTCATCACCCACGGGGAGTTACCATTTGCTTACTACTACTACTAGGACTTGGAGATATGATAAGCAAAATTTTAAAGATGGCTATTTAGGATTCCTGACCTCTGTTCTTCAAACATTCATCAAAGTATTCTTAAAATTTTTTTTGCAGATATAAAGTCCCAAAGCAGTTGACCTTAAGTATGAAGGTTAACCAGGTGGGTGTAACCCTAACAATGAGAACTTTAAAGAAAGATTTTGTCTTTGAATAGAAGAGTACATCAGAGAGATTAGAAAGCTAAGTAAGATTCAAAGTGCTATTATTAGATTTTTGAAGATGGAAGTTACCTTGTAATTAGGGATGGGTGTCCTCTAGAAGATGGGAAGTGCCTTTGGCTGATAGCCAGGAATTAGGAACCTCAGTCCTGCAACCACAGGAACAAATTCTTCCAGCCTTTTAAATGAGTTTGGATGTGGGTTGATTCCATATCTCCAAGAAAGAGCTCAGCCAAGGACACTTGCATTTCAGTGTGATAAATTCCCAAGTAGAGAACTTACACAAGTCAAAAGGAACTTCAATCAAGAGAAGTGTCAGATAATAAATGGGTATAGTTTAAGCCAAGAGTCTTGTTGTACTTTTTGTTATATAACATATAACATATATATAATTTTGCTATTTTTAATTCTTTACGGAATTAATATTTTTTATTTATTATTAATATTTAGTCTGGTTCACAGTAATGTAGCTATGAGGGTGTGTATCTAAAATGACAAAGCAAAAAATCAGTTTTTAAATGTCACTGGTTTGTGGTACTTGATGTTTGGATTGTTAAGATGTTCAGTTTTGGGGGTATTCAAAGTCTGATTAAAGTCATGATTGGGCTGGGGATGTGGCTCAAGCGGTAACGCGCTCACCTGGCATGCGCGGGGCACTGGGTTCAATCCTCAGCACCACATAAAAATAAATAAAAGAAAGATGTTGTGTCCACCGAAAACTGAAAAATAAATATTAAAAATTTCTCTCTCTCTTCTCTCTCTCTCTCTCTTTAAAAAAAGTCATGATTACTTTTCCTCCCTAGGGTTCAAGAAAATTTATCACATACTTTTTCATTATTAGACACATATTGGCACCATACTTTTAGATTGAATCAAGAAAATATTTATATACCTAAAGTGGATATATGTTAGAGGAGTATTCTCTAATTGTTACATTATAGAAATTTTGGATTTAGCTCCAGTAACTATAAATAATGACATACAGCAAATGATGTTGAGCAATAAGAAAAAATTCAGATAATTTAGATATTGTAAAGTAATTGATTGAAAAAGAGACAATTGAAAAAATAGGGTATTTTTAAATGTTTGAAGGTACTGATAATTATCTCATTTTAACTATAATGTATTAATTCAGAAATAAATTATGCAGTGGTAGAATAGTTTGATATTAAAGTATTATAGTAAGGTAGTACAGAATCAGGTATCATTCCCACACTGTAGATGAAAATGTGGGTGTAATATTTTAAAGGAAATTTAGTAACATTTGTTAAAATGTAAAATAATAATATTTGACTCCAAATTCTACTTTATGTATTCTTACATGTGCACAAAATTATTTATTTTTAAGCAAAGAGAATTTTGACAGTTTTGATGGTTTTAAGTGCAAATACATATATTTCTGTAATGGAATTATGTATAGTTTTCAGAATCAGTAGAGTTGTGCTGATATGGAAATATCATCAAGAACTATTTTAAAATGAAAATAACAAGGTTCAGAATAGTTAGTAGTTAGTATCACTTGTACTTTAAATGCATGCTTTCATACACACACACACACACACACACACACACGTGCCGTGGATATATGTATATTCAAGTGGCACATACACATATCTATTTGTGTACAAATGAAGATATTAACTTCTATATAAGTTTTTGTTTCTCAGGGAAAACTTTATAAGGGATACAAGAAAACATTATTTTCAGTAAGTGGAACTTAGTATTTTGCAGCTGAAAGGAAGCTCACACTTTATAGATATTTTTTTGTTGTGTTTCAGATACCGCTTGAGCCACATCCCCAGCCCAATCATGACTTTAATTTTATAGAAGCTCAACTCATCTTGCAAAGTATTCCTTATTTCCTGGTGTGATTATCATCTCTTTTCCATTTTCTATATTTTACTTTTTTGCAGACACAGAAATAGACCAAATAACCAGTCAGGTGGGCAAAAGTCTAAAACGACTTAACAGAAAATTTAAATGAAAATATCACCATTCAAAAACTGGAGTTATATGTATTATTTATGTATATAATTGGAGTATAACAGCTATTTTCCCACAAGGCCACTGTAATTTTCAAACATATTTATTATTTTTCTTTATGCTCTTTAACAAAATAGGAGAAAGCATGTGTTAGTGAAAACTAAAAAAGGAATAGAAGAGTTTAATGAAAAAACATCTAAATTCTAGCTACATAGCTAATGTTCAATTTAAAAATTTTCTTTATTATATACTTAATTTTGAATTAACATATGCATTCCTAACACTTGTAAGTTATAATTGATTTTTAAGAATATCTATAAAATTGGTTCTGTCATTTAGTTTTGCTCTTTCTGAATAGTTTGTAGGTTTATTCCTTATCTGATGTTTTCTTAAATTACTAAATTTTCATCATATATTAACACTTTGAGTTGCATTTTGTGTAATCATATCAGCTTTTGGAATGCAATTTGAAAGTTTCATGCTGAGCTTTGTTTCTGAAGAAAGCAGAAAAAAATATTTTGTTGTGGTGAGCATCATAATTATCTGAAATCACACAAGGCTCCCGATGGGCAAACGAGGTAGACACATGTATGCCTGAGGAGTTCTGCTCAGGTTGATAGGGTTTCCATCCAACCGAATGTCCTCTAGTGCCTTACGGATGTAAGTCAGATTTTTAACATTGCAGAAGGTATCTTCATGCATCTCCAGAATGTTATTATTCTAAAAAGATGAAAATAAATAATATATTGCATATCATTAGTATTGATTGATATCATAGTCTATTTTGCCTCACCTTTGTTTTTATTCTGTTCCTTCCCTCAGTAAAATGTACATATTATGCAGTTACTATATACAAGCACTTTCTAAGGAATGAGGATGCATCAAATAACAAAGGAGATATTCTCTTGTCCTCATCGAACTTATACTTTAAAAAGGATGCTATAAGTAGGTAAGAGCAAATTTTTAAATAAAATTTTTTTCCCAAAATGATGAGTACTATGAAAAAAGGAGAAAAATATATTCTCAGAAGTATCAATTGAACTGAGAATAGAATGACTAGAAGACATAGGAGGAACCAAGCAAAGGAAATTCAAGAGAATATGTGCTGGGAGCCATTAGCCAAGTAGGTATGACAATTTCCTTGCCAGCGTACCCCATGTTGCTGACATGTTGCAGCGACATTGAATGTAGGTGACCTTGCTCAAGGACCAAGGCAGATTAGGGTGTTCCCGGTTTTAAGATAATCGTGTTTAGGGCGTTCCCAGTTTAGGTTCCAGGTTTAAGGTTTAAGATTATTCCTCCTGGGAATAGGGCGTATCCTGCTGCCTGAGTTCCCCTTGAGTTCTCACGGGATTCAGACAGTATATTTTGGAGATAGAAGCACAGTGGAGGTGGATTTGGGCAGAGAACGTGGATTTGGGCAGAGAACGTGGATTTCCCCAGAACGTGTTTGTAGACGGCTGGTGTGAGTTCGGGAATAAAGAGTTGCTGTTTGAATCTACAAGCTGGGAAGACATAGGAGGAACCAAGCAAAGGAAATTCAAGAGAATATGAAGTTCAAAATCCTGAGGAGGCAGCATGGAATGTTATTCTTAGCATTTTACCTTTAAGTCAGCTGGGCTGAAGGTAAGTAAAGGAATGGGAAAGAAAATAACAGAAGGATGCTCAGGGCCCAGGACTGAGTTTTTAAAATAGTTTTATTGAATGTATTTCATATTATCTACACTTAAAATGTTCACTTGTATGATTTTTAATATATTCACAAAGTTTCACAACCACCAGTTCAAACAAATTTAAAAACATTTTCAAGATTTAAAAAGAAATGTCGTGTGTGTGTGTGTGTGTGTGTGTGTGTGTAGATTTTAAAACGTGTTGCAGAAATACTTTATTTGTCAAAAGTTTAGTAGATTTATAAGGATTTGTTGAATTCAAAATCTGTTGCCCAATTTGGGGAGCATTTTCATCTTAATATTAAATCCTCTGATCCACCAATATAGGCCCATTTATACTTGAATCTTTTTACTTCCAACAATGTGTTATAATTTTAACATGACATGGCTTGTACTTCTTTTTTATATTTATTTTTAGGTAGTTAAAATTGTGATTATTATAAACAAATGTTTCTTAATTTCACTTTCAGATTATTTATTGCTTCTCTACAGAAAAACAATTGATATTTTATGTTGATCTTATAACTTGCCACTCTACTGAACTCATTTTCTAGTTCAATTTTTATTGGATTCCTTAGGATTTTCTGTGTAAAAGATCATGTTATTCGAAAATATCAAAACTATTTCATTTCTAATATGAATGGCATTTTATTCATTTCTTGTATTTGTTTTTCTTCATTGGTCTAGCCCATGTTTGAGGTGCATGTTTAATAGAAGTAGAGAGATTAAACAGTATTTTAAACTTCTCTTGTTTCTAATCTTAAGGGGGATATATTCAGTATTTCTCCATCAAATATAATGTTAGCTGTGGATTTTTTTTACAGATGTTCTTTATTTAATTGAGGAAGTTCTATTCCTAGAAGCTTTTTAATGATTTTGTAATAAAAGGGTGCTGTAGTTTATCAAGTGGTTTTTATGCATATATTGAAATAATTATGTTCCTTTTATCCTTTATTCTATCAATATGGTATATTACATAGTTCCATTTTTAAAAACTGCTTTGCATTCTACTTAGTTTTGTTGTGTATTCATTTTTATCACTTGGTGGATTCTGTTTGTTATATATTACTGAGAATATTTGTATTATATTTATAAGGTATATTGGCCTATATTTTTCTTTTCCAATTATATCTTTGACTGGTTTTGTTGTTGAGGTAACTCTGGCCTCATAGAATGGGTCAGGAAATGTTTCTTCATTTTTTATAATTTGGAATAGTTTGTAAAATATTGGTATTAATTATTTAAGCACTTGATACAATTAATCAGAATCATATGTGATTGGACTTTTCTCAGAAAATCTTCACAAATAGCTGTGTTCATATATTTTGCTTTTTATATATTGATTCAGAATTGCTGTTTATTCTTTAGTCAATTCTGTGTCTTTTTTGAGTTTTTCCATTTTATTGATCCAATCTGTTGACATTTATAGTTGTTCATAGTATTTCCTATTACTCAATTTCTGTAAGATTGGTAATAGTGTCTCCTTTTACATTCCTGACTTTATTAATTTGAGATATTTTTCTTGATAATTGTAGTTCAGATATTAGATAGTACTGGTACTTGAAATTCAACCCAGAAAATGTTTTTGCCAGAAACTTCAGTTGTAATTACTATGCTTTCAGCTGACCAAACATTTCCAACTTTTAGTTTTGTTTATTTTCTCTATTATTTTTCTGTTCTTTATTTATTTCTGCTCTAATTCTTGTTATTTTTATCTTTTTTGACCAATTCCCTCTACTTATTCCAGATGGAAGAGCTGGTTTTTCTTAATAATCATTCAAGGCTAAACATTTTCCTTTATGCACTGCTTTAACTTCATTCCATAAGTTCTAATATGTTGTTTTTATGTTTTTATTTTCTCAGATATTTTCCTAACTTCCTGAGGATTTCTTTTTTGAAACATTGTTTAAGGAAAATATTATTTCATATCCAGATGTCTGAAATTCTCAAGTTATCTATGAGATTGGTTTTTAATGTAACTCTTTGGAATCAGAAAATATTTTGTGTTATTTTTAATTCTTTTCAATTCATTGAGATTCATTTTGTGGTCTGTTAGTGTTTTATCCCAGGATATATTCCTTGTGCACATTAAAAGAATGCATATTATGGGGTGGAATGTTCTGTAAATGACTGTTAGTCAAATTGGTTTTTAGTGTTGCTTAAGTCTTCCATTTATTACTGATCTTCTAGATAGTTGGTCAGTCAAATTGATTTTTAGTGTTGCTTAAGTCTTCCATTTATTACTGATCTTCTAGATAGTTGGTCAGTCAAATTGGTTTTTAGTGTTGCTTAAGTCTTCCATTTATTACTAATCTTGCAGATAGTTGGTCTTTCCATTGTTGAAAGTAGAATATTGAAGTATCTATTTGTGTCTTCATTTCTGATAGATATCATTTGATGAATTTTAGGGTTCTTTTGCTAGGTGAATGTGTGATTCATCATACCTTCTTAGTGTATTAACCACTTTGTGTTATAATATATTTATGACTAATTACACAGATTTAGTGTCTGTTAGTTCTACTGTTCCTTTGATAGGCATCAGCCGGCAGCTGGATTGCTGGCAGCTGGAATTTACACTGTTGGAAAACGCTTCAAAGAAGCAAATAACTTCCTGTGGCCCTTCAAATTGTCTTCTCCAAGAGGTGGAATGAAGACCTTACATTGCATGGGGGTACCCAAACCTGAAATCAGCTAGATGTTGCTGGGGCCGAGGAGCCAATCAGCTAGATGTTGCTAGGGCCGCTGTGAGCCAATCATCAGCCGGCAGCTGGATTGCTGGCAGCTGGAAGTTTGCTGGGGCCCCTTCGGCTGTGGCTCTCAACATCAGGTTATAGACATGTTGTAAGTAAAACTTATGCCTCACATTTAAGTTTTAATCATGTACCAGTAATTGCAATACTCACTTTATAAACTGTATCTTATTTAATCCACCCAGCCTTCCTACACAATATATTATCTCTATTTCAGATAAGAAAACTCAGAAGCAGAGAAGTTCAGATATTAGATAGTACTGGTACTTGAAATTCAACCCAGAAAATATGGTTTTGCCAGAAACTTCACTTTTAATTACTATGCTTTCAGCTGACCAAACATTTCCAAATGCATCAAAAGATAATTTTTATGAGTATTAAAAGTGCATGTAGATTGGACACAAGAGTAATCTAAATTAAAAACAGCTATATTCTTGATGTTGCTGAAGTAGTCTTTATAGTGAAATATTTTAAAATGTGTACTTTTACCTTTCAAAACGTCAGAATGTGAAAGTAAAGACTAGTAGTTTAAAACTTCATATCATCTTGTACATATAAGCACTCTAAATTCAAATATAACATCAGAGATTTTGATTACTTTATAGGGTCATTATCATCTCAGACATTAGCAATAATATTTAATTAATAATTGGAAAATAAAATTCAAAATTTATTTTGAGGCTTCCCTTGAAAAATCATACATTTTATCACAAGGCAAGAACTCTTAATATATACAGAAATACACCTTTCAAGAGGGAAAGAAAGAAAGTACAGTCATCCAGAAACAGAATGAGGGCAAGAAAGAATATACATTAAATGATATTGATTATAGAAGAAAATGATTAGACAAACTGACAAAAGAGAAAAATATAGAAGACCAAGACAGATATGCACAAATACCCTAAAATGTGGAAAGATTATGTAAGTATATATGTATATGATATACAACACACATATATAATAGATAATATATATTAATAGAAAAAAAAGAAAGAAATGGAAGTAAATATTTATAGAATCCATAGAGAAAAACACAAGAACTAGACACTTATTCTTGCATAGCAAAATCTCTTCTTGGAGTGGTTTATGCTTTTTGTGCTAAAAATTTATAATATTGGACTATGACATTTATTTGAGCATTTAATGGATGTCTTCTCTGCACATTTATCCTATGGAACAGATGAAATTATGAAAGAGTATTGATTATACTGTAGAGTAAAAGTCATATGTGAATAAGAAATAATTTATTTTTAACCAAAAATGTTTCATTACAGCAAATTTTAATCACTTAGATGAAAATGAAGTATATTTAGAAACTATTAGATCATAATGTTTTGCAAATGTGTTTTCACTCATCCCTTCAAAGATCAAATATAACATAATGGGAGTAAAAATAATCCAAACTTTTAATTATGTTAGTTAAAAATGAAAGAAAAGTACCAACTATTCTTTTTTATGCAGAGAAATGGATGTTTGTGATTTCTGAGTGTATGGGAATGCCTAAGGATTGAATTTAATATATTAAATTTAAAAGCTAAAATTCACATTTTCCTGAAAAATAGAAGTCAGCTTCAATTTTTCTTTCTCTCTTTTCTCTTCCATTTCTAATCCTTACACATTCCTTTGTTCAAGGTCAACCTCAGCAATGTAATGAGACCTTGTCTCAAAATTTAAAATAATAATAATAACAACAAAAGGCTGAGATTTAGCTCAGTGATAAAATATCCTTGGGTTCAAGCTTTAGTACTGGGGGAAAAAAAAAGAGGAGGAGGAGAAAGAGGAGCAGCAGTAGGACCACATAGAAATCAAATGGGATAGATAGGGCCATGGATGTGTAAATACTTTGTGTTCAGATATAGGACACATTTTTTTTTTCTTCTAATTGTGCTCTCTAGAAAAAAAAAAAAAAAGGTTAAAAAAAAATCACCAGAGAGTGTCAACAGGCCATTCGGGACAGATTTTTGTGTCCTGACTTCCTTCTATTTGGTTTTCTCTATGGAGCTTTGAGGCTCACCTTACTGTCAGAAGCCTACCTGGAGATGAAGGGCTCGCAGGTTTTCTGGGAGTGGTAGAGGAATGTGGTCCAAGTTGTTATCAGTGAGGTAGAGATGGTGGAGTTCATACATATCCTGAAAACAGTCCAAACAAAGGGACTTAGTAGAAATTAATGGTGTCACAGCTGTACCCTTCATTCCCTCTCCAGGCAACTGTTGCTAAAATAGCATGTGCCTATTCAGGCCTTGTTAGCTGAGGTGGTAGGAGATCCAGTCAAATTTTAGAAAAATTGGCTGTGAGCAAAGATTTCTTTATGAAAATTGAGAGTGTTTCTCCATCTCTAGGAAGAACCTCTCTCTTGTCTGCTTTTCTCAATTTAAGCAAGGTAGTGATTCCCATGGAAGACATTCTACAGTGAGACTCTGAGACACAGCAAAGACTTGTCTTGATTTTATAGGCATGGAGAAATAGCATTTCTCTCCAACACAAGCCCAAAACTTAGACAATATTTCATCTCCTCCAGCCAAACACCCTTGAAGAGCTGAGGCACCACCACACAGGCCAACTGATTTCAACTCTTATAGGAATAAAAAAGATATTGACAGCAAAAGAGATGGGAAGATAAAAGTTCTTCATATGAAACCTAAAACCTACTTTAAATGCTTCTTGCTTGATCCCTTTCCTTCCAAGTCTATTGTTGCTAATATCAATAAATGTCAAAGTGGTTGGCAGTTCTGGGAGCTGCCTTATTTTGTTGTCACGCAGGACAAGTTCTCTCAGTTGAGGCAGCTTTCGGAATGCATCTTCATCAATCTCAGATATTAAATTTGATGTTAGATCAATCCTTTTTAAATCATCTAGATGAAAAGAAAGAAGGAAGTAATCAAATTATCTTGAATATGATTTTCCTCAAGTAAAATATGAATGTAAAATTTCCCACATATTAAAAATGTAAATATGAGCTGAGCATGGTGGTACAGGCATCTAATCCCAGCGGCTCCAGAGCCTGAGGCAGGAGAAGGTTTTCAAATTCAAAACCAGCCTTAGCATAAGTGAGGCTCTAAGCAACTCAGTGAGACCCCATCACTAAATAAAATACAAAATAGGGCTGGGGATGTAACTCAGTGATTAAGTGTCCCTGAGTTCAACCCCCAGCACCCGCCCCCCAAAACGTAAATGTGAATTTAATTAGTAATAGAGAGTTAAAAACATAATTATCTCTCTACTTATTTTATAAAACTTGTTTGTTTCCTCCAAACACAATGTGTATTCATGTGCTTATAAGAAATTTTGACTTTAGCAATGAGATTTACATGTTATATTTAAAATAACTTTTCTATCTCTTTACTCTTCAAAAACTTTGGATTTTACTACTAATGATGTTTTTCTCAGTGAAGAGTGTCAGATATTCTAATAGCCAAAAATACAGGCATTGAAAAAAATCTTCAAGTGATTAAAATGTTTTACAACGACAAGTACAGAAATTCTTCTAAGTTGGCAACAACCGTAAAGTCAGAATTTTGGCTTGCATTCATCAATCACAAAACTACTATGCTTTAATGGAAGCTTTGCCAAAACCACCAAATCTTCGTAAATACACAGCCATGACATTTTATTCTTAATGTCACAATGAAATACATTCTAGCACATAAATATGATTACTCATGATTTATATTTAGTTGAAAATGGCTCACTTGAAAATATTAACAACTATATAGTTTTATAATAGCCATTAGTTATTCATTTTTATTATCATTATTAAAGTAATCTCTCAAATATTTAAATGGGAAAAATAATTGACTTATGAGTCATATTTTGGCATTCAACTTTCATTCTCCATGCCTACATTTTATATTATCAAAATCATCAGGGAAGTCTGAAAAGAAAAGAAGGACATTAATGCTGTCATCCATACTTAGGCTTGCAAAGTCATTTTTGTTGATCTTTTTAATTCTGTTAAAGCGAGAGTAGAAATAGGCAGTCTTCCTGGGCAGTGGAGGAATAGCATCAAGTTCATGGTCATCACAGTACACTGTGGTGCTTATACAGGTACACAGAAGGCAGGTTGGAAAGTCTAAAAGGTAAAGGTAAATAATTATATGAAAGTAACTATTTTTCCCCAATAACGTGGTTAATTATATTTAGTAAACAAGATTAGAATCTCACACAGACCATTATGTTCCATTTTATATTTTCTCTCATAATTTTATATAAAGGGAATATTAAAGTCAAGTATATCAATTAAAGCTGTGCCCAACATATTTAAAGTATATTTTAAATTATGGAGGATTTGAAGAGTATTTTTTTAGGTAGTGGGCATTTGCCAAATATTTATTATTTATGAAATTAAATTTAAAGACCTCTCTTATAGAATACCAAAAGTCTTATTATCCACTTTTCTAGCTGTGAGTAGGAAGTAATTATGTTCTAATTTTTTTTATTTCTTTAAATTATAGTGAATTTTATATTTATTAGAAATTCTATTTTCAAAATATAAAGATTATATTTTACAAAGTTAAAATCACATATAATATTTGTATTAGAGTTTGAATTCCATATTTAAGTATCCCGTTGAAACAAACGTGCTGCAAAAAAAGATATAATAATTAATATTTATTCATTCGATACATATTATCGAATCCTTTTTGTGTAAGTGGCACTGTTCTAGCTGGTGAAATAATGGTAAGCACAGACACAGTTCTATTTTATATCTGCTATGTGAGATGAATGTTAATAATACAAACAAGCAAGATTATAATGGCAATGAATGGGATGAAATGTATGAGCAAAATCTAGGATGATTTGCCCTAGTGGGGAGTAATGGAAGGAGGTCTTGGAGGAATAATAATTGACTTGAAACCTGCAGGAAGAGAAGGAATTGGCTGTGCAGGAAGGGAGGGAAGAGTATGCCAGGCAGAGGAAGCATCATGTGCCAAGTCCTTCCACTTCGGAGAGACTGAAAAATGGTCCACGTAGGCACAGCTCAGAGAACAAGGGAATAGGTAGGCCATACTATGCAGGGGCCTGGTAGGTTGTGTTGCAGGTTTTATTCCTTATATTAAGGGTGATCAGGGGCATTATGCAAACTGATTTGCATGTTTAGAGATCATTGTACATGAAAGTGTGGTGGAAGACTGAAGCACAGCAGATGGGAGAGTGAGCAGAGTTGTATTCTACACAAAACATGATGGTAGCTTAGAAGAGTGACTATAAGGAAGGAAACAGACCCGAAGATGGCTAGGTTGTGTTATATCTCAACACACTGGCCAATATATGTCTGTCTGTCTCTCTCTGCCTATCTATCTATCTATCTATCTATCTATCTCTATCTCTATTTCTATCTGTCTCTCTCACTGCCTCCCCTCCTCTACTGTTTGTTTAGTAGCTGTGTAGAGAAGGCCACACTTCTTAAGGAAATAGAGAAGCTGTGACAAGCGGGATGGATGAAACTCGGGGAAGGGCACTATATGGGGCCACCTGGACAGATGTTTGAAGTAAATGAAATCATCAAGAGTCTAAGGCTGCTGAGATGTCAGTGAGTTATGGACTGAGAATTGTTCTTGGATTAGCTGTTACAGTAGTTATGAGAGACTTTATAAAATATGTTGAGTGATGAGGTTGGAAAGAAGATGGTGGTTTATTCATGAGGACGTTGGAGGGAAGAGAAAAGTGACAGCAACTGTAGATAATGCTCTTGATGTTTGTGGTGGTATAGGATAAGGAATGAGAGTAGATGTAAGAAATATTTGGACTTCTTTGGATGCAGGGAAGTGATTAAAGTGGGAGGGACTAGAAGGAAAAGTTCCCAAAGAGCAGAGGTAGAATATCAAAGGGATCCTGAGGGAGAAGTGGGAATGGTATTGAAAGTACAGTGGGAAGATCTCGCACATGTGGGAGGATAGACAGGTCCTCAGTTCTACTAGGAGTAGAGGGAGGTAGGCTATACAGATGTTGTCCTGGAGATTATAAATCATCAGACAGAAACCCCATGGAGCTTGAAACCTGCAAGAAGAGAAGGAATTGTAATCTTAAGGTAGAAAAACATCTTATAATAACCCCAGGAATTAAAAAAAAATTTAACAATGGAAAGTCAGAACAAATTCCTTCAAGGGGGAGCTGTAAAATATTTGATACTTGCTAATTTCTCCAATCAGTATACATTAACATTTTCCACTTACCACATTTTTTTTAAAGTAAGGCATTTGATTTTTTTAAATATTTCTTGGCCTTGCTAATTTATCAATAAATGCTGAGGATAATTCATATATAGTCACACCTGTTATAACTTAATTTTGGTTTTTCCACTCACAGTTTCAGCCTATATGGATTTAAAATATTCCCACAGAAATTATTAATAGTAAAATATATTTAGATTTTTTAATGTTCTAAATATTCACTAGTATGTAGTGTTTCTGAAAATCTTCAAAGAGATCATGTACATAAAACACCTTAAGTGGCTGACATATAGGAAGCATTTGATAAATGGTCACTTTTTATATTACTTCTTAGTGAAGTAGTGTTTAGGAGTTAAAAACTCGTAGAGGCAGAGAGTAGTACAGTAGTTACCAGGGATTGATGGGAGAGGGGAGGGGAATGAGGAGCTTCTCAACAGCTGTAAGGTTTACTTAAATAGGATTAGTAAGTGTAGAGATACGCTGTGTGTCTAGTACCTGTACTTAACAGCACCATATTGTACACTGAGAAATTCATTAACAATTAAAAAATGAATCTACCCCTCTATCAATAAAAGAATATTGTTAATAACTACTATTTGGTGGATATATCAGAGGCTACAACTCTATAAGGTCAATTCTATTACTTATTAAATCATTTTTAACTGAGAAAACTAAGGCATAAAAACACTGAATGCCTTGCTCAAGACTGGATATAGAACAAGTTGCAGGACTGGGGTTTAAATGCATGTAACCTGGACATTGTATTTCTCCAAGACACTCTCAGTGCACTGCCTTGAATCTTGCCTTATGTCATTATGTTCTCCCCTCATTTCATCTCCCAGTGTACTTGGTACAGGCTTTTCTCAAAACACTTGTGAGACTTGATAACATTTATGTCTGTCTCCCTGTACTAGACAGACATATGTGTGAGAACAGTGGCCATTTAAAATTAATGTACAGAAACCCTCAACCCTTTCTCATTTTTTCCCACAGTCCCTCACTACAGAATTCTGTGTAAAATCTTTCTGGTGTGAGTTCTCTTGAGGAAAACCTTCTCATTAACTAAAAGTGAATGGTTCCACCTTCATGTCATTGTAAGTGGTGTCTCATGTTATGGAATGTTTCACTATCTTTTCCTCTCTCTTGTTTCCTAGAACTGAGTTGAGGAGAAAAAGCCTCTTTTCCAATAGTAAAGAATTCCAACAGTCTGGCTTTAAACACAGCATACCAAGAGCTAGGGGGCATGTGGCAAGTTACTATCCTGAGTTACCAGTTTCTTCAACACTAATGAAATAAGCAATGCCAGCATGTCCACAGAGGCAGTAATAGTCAAATGGGACAATATGAAGTGCTGAGCATCATGTGTGTTCAATTAGTGCAAAATGTTATTATTATAGTTTTTATCACCACCATCATCGTGACCTTATCACTCTGAACTGCATTGACTTTAATCTCAGAGTCATAGGTTTCATCTTGCTAACCCAGTACTCTTAGAAATGCATTCCACAACAAAGGTTTTCACTTATGATGCCAGACAAATATTTCCATCCCAAGTGTTTTGTTATTTGATCCTTTCCTTCAGGCTAGAGATGAATGATAAAAAAAATATTTTATATTTGAATAGAAAATACATGTATAACTCTTGATTCAAACTTGGTCTATCTCAGGCTTTGTCCTTGGGTCTTCCAGGCTCCCTGTGAAGTTGGATCTCGGCAGTTTTGAGAGATGATAAAGTGTTCTCAATTATAATTCAGCATTGATATACCCAACCTTCATTGGTATGGGGGCCCAGAACCCCTGTGAACTCTGGCTCCTGTGGGGAAGAGCCATCAATCAGCCTAGGGGTGGATTCCTCCTCTCCTTCCTCCTCCTGGAACTCTCCTGGCTGTGGGGCTGGAGTAAGGAGCTCTTTGTTCCCAGATGGCATCACTGTGACTCTTTCAATCTGTGAAAAAGCAGAATTTCATCAGGTAACCAGTCATCCCTGATGCAGACTCAAATTTCAGATTTGTCCATCCTTGCCACCAGATGTCACTGGTGTCCTAGGGTTCAGTGCCTTGTGCCCAGCCATCTCCTTGGGAGAGCACATTTGGTTCTGCTAGCGTTGTTTTTAATTAATTTTGTTCCTTAAATTCTAGAAATTATTTCCAATACCTTTCTTTGTTTTTGTTCTTCATACTCTTTCTTTTCTTTTAATATCTTATGTTTGTTCATTGGTTTCATAGGTTTAAAAAACTCATTTCATTGTTTTCTAATAATACATAGCATTATGAGACTGAATTACTCTTGTGAATGATTCAGATTAATACAGAAGTGTGCAAAGTAAAATTCAAAAGTCCCACTTCATTCTCCAGCCCTAATTCTACTCTCTAGAAGATAATACCTAATAAGAAGTTGAGATGTATTTTTCTCCTTTTAGACCTTTAGATGAATGATTTTTTAAAATCTATTTTATATTTGAATAGGAAATACATGTTAACTCTTGCTTCAAACTTAGTCTATCTCAAGGCTTTGTCCTTGGGTCTTCCAGGCTCCCTGTAATTCGATTCCTAGATTGAAATATTTTCTTCCTTACCAACAATTTATATTTCCTCTGATGACATTTTACTAAAAAACATCCTTTCTACTAAAATAAAATGTATAGTGACAAGAAAACTATATGATTTGATTGTGATATCTGTTTCTCACATTCCTTATATTATTTGAATAACAAGTACTACAAACAACATATTATTATATTAAACTTTACCTTTCTCAGATCTTTGACAATAGTCATCATATATAAAATTGCAAAAATATTTAGATTTTGTTCATATTACACTTGCTTTACTTCCTTCTTTACTGAAATATTTTATGTAATGAATTCTTGCTTGTAAGAATAGTGTTTGTTTTATCCATTCCTCTGTTGAAGGATGCCTAGGTTGTTTCCTTAGTTTGTCTGTTGTGAGTTGAACTGCTATAAACATTGATGTGGCTAATTCATGATAGTATGCTGATTTTAAGTCCTTTGGATATAAACCTAGAAGTACGATAACTGGGTCAAATGGTGATTTCATTCTGTTACCTGAGGAAACTCTATACTGCTTTCCACAGTGGTTGCACCAATTTGCAGTTCCTCTAGCAATGCATGAGTGAACCTTTCTCCCCTCATCCTCGCCACTTATTTATTATTTAATATTTATTGTTAGTTGTTATTCTTTATAACTGCCATTCTGACTGAATGAGATATAATTGCAGTATAGTTCTTTTTTTTTTGTTAGCAGTGTAGTTCTAATTTGCACTTCTCCAATTACTGTAGATATTGAACATATTTTATATATTTTTGACCATTCATATTTCTTCTTCTGTGAAGTGTTCAGTTCCTTTGCCCATTTATTGATTGGGTTGTTTATTTTTCTGGTGTTAAGTTTTTAGCAGCTCAACTCACAATAGCCAAGCTAAGGAAACAACTTGGATGTCCTTCAATGGATCAATGAACAAAGAAAATGTGGTACATATACCTGATAGAATATTACTTAGCCATAAAAAAGAATGAAATTATGGCATTTGCTGGTAAATGGATGGAACTGGGGAATATCATGAAGTAAGTGAAATAAGTCAAGCCCATAAAACCAAAGGCAGAAATTTTTCTCTGATTTCTCAGTGCTAACCCAAAACAGGGGAAGTTGGGGAGGGGAATAATAGAAATAGATTGAACTGGACAGTGGGTAACAGAGGGAGAGGAGAGAGGAGGGGAATAGGAAGGACAGTAGAATTAATTGGTCATAACTTTCCCAACCTTGTATTTGTATACACGGCAAGCGTGTATATATACATTATGTATGACTACAAGTGTGGGAATCTAATAGAGTAAGTTATGCTTTATTTATGTATATGCTGCCAAAATACATTCTACTTTCAAGGATAATTTTTTTAAAAAGAATAGTGTTTGTATTTAGAATAAATCTTCACTTCCAGCAACACACACTTATCTTGATGTCTATTCCTTTGCCTTCTTAATACAAGTCTTCCACTATTAGGAGGTTGTAAACATGGACTGAGAATTTGCTGAAGACATTTGGGGTGACAATATCTAGCACTCATTCACTTTGTTCAGTCCATTGTCCTCATCCTATCCCCAGAAATCTCAGATTGTCCTTTGACCATGCCAACATATAAACTCTTGCTTCTTTGAATTTTATTTGCTTTCATTAAAAAGGCAATGCATATGTGTGTGTGTGTGTGTGTGTAAATTACTTTCTACAAAATAGTGCCAAAATAATGTGCAAACTATGACTTTCATTTGTAAGTAGTTACTTAATTAGATCAGATATTTTCTAATGACTGTAGATAACCATAAGATTTTTAGGAAAGTTATTATTTAGTATCATTGATGAAAGATTTGAATATGATATCACAAATAAAAGTAATACTTTTAAAGAAACACTAAACGTTCTTTTGTGCTCTCATAGAATCTATTTCAGCTTTCCCTACTCTGTATTGTAATGGTTCCACCAGTTTTATGCATATCTGAGTCTCTAAGTGGCAAACTCTTGAGGTGTCTTTATTCCTTGTACCTCTAGGCTGTAGCATAATAGGCAATCAACAAGTACTTACTGAGGTATATTTTTCAAAAGAATTTTCTTATCCAAGATATATTTAATTCAAAGCTCTATGCTTAACTTTAGAGATTTTGCTAAGAAGAAGCAATAAATGTGTGAATGCTTACTTTTAAACATTTAAAGCACAAAATCAAACCAAAAACAGACTATGCTGTATTTGATACTTTGGACACCATACATGAAGATAGTCTAAAACTTGGCCAGAAATCTCTAGCTGAGAAGACTGGGCGCTTCTCCTTAAACAGAGACACATGGTTTCCATCAGCAGGGTCAGGATGAGGCATATTCAGAAGGAATGGATTTGCAGAGAGACCAAAAGGAGGCTCCAGCAAGGGCGGAAATTGAGACAGATGTTTGATGGAGTGGAGGCAGCCTAAAGGGAGAAGCACATTCCAGACACGTTGCCTTGAATCTTTAACTTTGTAGGGAAAAACGTTTGCACATACTTTCTACAGATAATTGTTTTTCCACTGATTTGATGGGAAGCTGTAAGATCTCATTTGTCATCCAACATAATGAGGCTACACAGCTTTTGTGTTTATCAGAAACTGTTCTGTTCATGCTTGCTTGAAAATAAAATGAACCTTTAAAACCAAGGAAAAAGAATGTGTTTTCAGTTCAGCAAAATTGCAGAACTGTAACCCCATTGTACTGTGCCCAGAGAGTCTTTTGCATTGCAGACACATTTATTCTTATTATGAATTAGAAGTTATTTGGGCTTCTGCCTTTTCCCCTTTTAACAATCTTCATACTGTGACATGA
Source organism: Marmota flaviventris (assembly GCF_047511675.1). Taxonomy (NCBI): domain Eukaryota; kingdom Metazoa; phylum Chordata; class Mammalia; order Rodentia; family Sciuridae; genus Marmota; species Marmota flaviventris. Next base: position 28,987,401 of record NC_092500.1, on the reverse strand, counting down.
GTTGTGAAGCAATGCAAGCAAATCAAGCCAAGGAATCATGGCCACCTGTCTGTCCATGTGGCATATTTTTATGCTTACACAGTTTTATGCTGACACCTAAATCTGAACATAAAACCAATGACCAGAAAACATCTCCACCCTTTTTTTTTTGAAGCTACAATTGTGAATTCTCAAATATAAATAGAATTAACCCTTTTATATAAATTATCATGATTGGTTGAGCTTTTCCCTATCTTCTTTTCTTTACCTCTTTATTTTATTCTGAATTGCTTCAATGGAATTGACTTTTTAATCTGTCCATTATATTTCTCTGAACTTTAGAAACATCATACAAAAAGGTTCTTACTACATATGACTTTAATATGCACTTGTAGATTAGACCTTGGTATCCTCAAGGTATGTTTGATTTGTTTGTGGTTTGCAGCAAATTGTTGTATTCTTAGTTTCTTGTTTACCAGGATTTAGAAATGTAATTCATGTCATGGGGTGGAATGTTTAGGAGCACATTATGTGTTCATGAAATAAGAAACTTATAGCCCAGAGAGAGTGACCTGGGCAAAGTGAGATCTCAGCAAATATAAGCCTAGTGAACTAATTGCCAAGAAAAGAAGTCCTCAGTCTCCCCATGCCCCCAACACCACCCACCTCCAGCTTTTGTACCATGCACAACTGGGACTCCACATAGGCAGCCCAATACCTCAGACCAATCTTCAGTAAAGGAAGCTGAAAAGACCTTGAAGAGTCTTAGACTGCATTTCTGTCCTCTAAAGAAACAAACTTTTTCACAGAAAATAATCCAGTTACATTTCTTGTATCATATTCTACCACGATTTGTATCAGCAATATTTATGTTCTTACCAATATTACTGAAAAGTATTTAAGAATTTCATTTTTTAAAGAATCAATGTTGTCTGTGGAAGAATCCCTATAAAAGTACTCAGCACCATTGTGACAATAATATTTAGAATTATTTTATTTCAAAATAACTTGATCGGCTCCATTTATCCCTTAGCAAAAATCACATCTAAATCATCCACATACTCCTATCACTACCAATAAGCCTACTTAATTTATTTGTCTTAATTTTAGAATGAAACTATGGAAAACTAACACATGCAGTAATAGCACCTCGGCCTGACTGCTTGTTCACCAAAGTCCCTGCAACATAGAATTCCTGTTGGACCATGTAGATCAAAGCCCTTTATTGACAATCAGCATTGTGTTTGAATTAATAAACCTCAATGTGGTTTATTTTATTAATTTTTTCATCTCAGCTGCTAATGTGCAGCTAGCTCAGTGCCCAATGAGGAGCTCAGTGAAATGTAATACGTATGTATGATAAAAAATATACTAAGAAGGAGTTCAAGTCAGCCAATTTGATTCCTACATTTATAAATATATAAGTGAATTTGTACATTATGGAAAGTTTGCCTGTCTTTAAATTATCTAATCAACCAGACAATGTCTATGGAAAGCTCTATGCTTAAGTAACTACCAATTGTCCATGTTACTTGTTGATACTATTTTCTAAATACTAATAGCATTATTTTTCTTTACATCATTTGCCAGTATCGCCATAATCTAAATTGCCACCTTTCTTGCCTGGAATGCAGCAACAGTGACTTCCACCAAGGTAGGATATTCTCCCATGTAAATTGAGAATGAAGCTGTATAAAGACAAAACTGACCATGTCAACCCCACTGCAAATTGTTCAGTGCCTTTTTTATTTTTCTTAATAATCACAAGTGACAATGACCTTGCATAACCACTATCACATCTTGGTTCAGAGGAAGGATACAGACTAAGTAAACTTGAATCTAGCCTAATCTCTGAGATGTTGGGCAAATTACTTTACATCTCTTGTTTTCATCAACAGAATATATTGAAGTCATGATAGTTTTGAGGGGAATCTTCTTGAGACATTGCAAATTTCCATTTGCTTTCTTCCCATTTATCACAGAAATAAGGTAAAGCTGAATACTGGAAGGTGAGAAAAGGTGTGGTAGAGAGAAAAAATATCCCAGAGGAGGCTAACCCAGTCCATCAGGCCCTGAATCTACCCAGCAGCTGACTGCAGAAACATGAGTGAGCTTAGTGCAACCCAGAAAACCAGAAGCACAGAAGAGCCTGAATAGCTGAACTATAGAAATGGGAACTAAGTAATTATTTTAAGACAATAAAATTTGGAATTATTTGTTATACAGTAAAATTTAATTGTTAAAGAATTTATATATACATATATATGTATATGTGTGTGTATATATATATATATATATATATATATAATATATATATATGATTATTTGATTAACATTTATCTCTCCAAGAAGGTAAATGTGATATTTTTTTTCTATTTCATCATTAAATTCTCAGCTCTTACCCCATTGTACCTATAATTATAGACTTCCTGATAAATACTGCCTTATCAGTACAGAAAATAATGTAATTTTTAATACGTTAAAAGGTTGCTTGTAATCAGAGTAAGAAAATATTATAACTAAAGGAACATGAAAGAGCAGGTGTGAAAATAGATTAGTTATGGCTCAGGTGTCTCCACATTTGCAGGTGAACCTTAATTGCAGGTACAAACATTGCATATGCAAAGGTGTGCTTTGACTTCCTTTGATAAAACTAGCTTTCAATCCACTGTGGATCCAACAATATTGATTAGGTTTGTTGCATATTCGAGGGGAAGATGGAACTATACATCTAGGACTAGAATCACTCCATTGTGCAACTCTAAGAGGCATCATTCATGTGGTTTTCTACATAAAGGGTGTTCCCCTGGACTGGTACAATGGACTTGTACAATATGCCTAAGGTAATGACCCCAACTTAGGACACCTTAGGAAGTACTAACTCCACACCCCATTAACAGTCCTTCCCTATATTTCCCTTTATTTTCTTCATATTCTCTTTGTCTTAACCATATTCCCATAATTTTGACTTTTTTAGTCAGAAATGGTAAACATTCTTTTAATCTTTCCTTTGCTTGTATGTACAATTGGAAAATTAGACAATCCAGATAGCTCCTAAAGACAGAGAACGTTAAATCATGCATACACCAAAATCTTGTTAATTCTTTGATATTTGTTGATTAATGAGGATATAATTGTTCCTATCAGAGTAGGAAATGTACTGTATGTTTTAACGTAGATACACTTAAGATCAAGAATAGAGTCATCCCAACATCCCTAACCGAGAATCTGAAGTTAATTTAAGTTGTTCTTATGATGGAAAATTGATCTCAAAGTTACACCATGAAAGGAAATGACCCTTGCCAGGCCCATGGAAGCTATTTCTTAATGCTTGTCTCTAGGGCATTAGTGATGATAACACAGCTGAAGAAAGAAAAAGTAAACTGAAGAGAATGAAGCCTAGAAAAATTGGCTTATGGAAAAGTAGTTTGTTATTGTGGCCTGCACTGTCTGGAGGAAAGAAATATGAAATCTATTGAACATGAACAATATACTAAGGATATCGTCTCTGACACAGAGAAGAAAGGCTTCACTGAAATTCATTCTGTACTCAGCCAAGTAAAATTCTACTAAATAATCCAGCTTTTCATATCTCTTCATTCTGAGAACAAGTGAAAACTGTCATATTTGGGAAATGCCTATTCACATGATAAATTCACAAGTAGACTTTACTGTTTGTACTTTATGATTAATATTATTCTTGGTTGTTACCATTCATAAACTAAAATCTTATCCAATCACAACTGATTGTGTGCATAGAATTCAGTTGCTAAACGTGAAGGCTAAAAACCCTACCAAGGCCATGTAGCACTGGGGTATGGTACACTGGGCACTTGGTTGTTCCCTGAAATTGAAAAGTATGATAAAAATATGTTTTAATGTTGACCTAGGATGATTACAAAATACAATCAGAATCTATAATGACTTTATCTTATTTTTATGAGAAATGAATATTGTCTCAGAATGGAACTGCAGCTTGGTTCAATGTGATGGGTGAGAGAATTCCATTCCATCTTAGAATTCATCTAAATTACAGGTTCTGCTTTCTTTAAATCTAGGTTGGGTCATTTGGCGAGTTCTAGCCAACTGAATAAAACAGGAAATGATATGGCATATCTGGTCCAAGTCAGTGAAGAGCAAGTATACTTTTTCTACATTACTTCCCTTCCCTAAATCTGTTGGTGAAAGATACACTTAGACCATTGGACTTCAAGTGGACCCTGAAATCTGAAGTTGAAAATCGTCAAGTTATACCATAAAAGGAGTTTGGATCTCTGAATGCCTACATGAAGCAAAGTAAAGCTGTTTTCTTTCCCTGGATAATCATGATTTAGAAAGATATAAAATTTTATTATGCTAAGTCACTGATATCTTGTAGTTATTACAGGTACTAATGTAACTTGTCTGAATATAGACATTTCTAATTTTTGTTTTCTTATCCATCTCCTAGTTACTTTGAAAGAATAATTTTTAATATTTTATGGGTTGAATTATGTAGTATATATCATTCACAGTAGAAAAAAACAAATGTACCTCTTTTTTTCTATATCTTCTCTGATTTCTCATCTATAAGTACTATTCTATGGTACTAGCTATTTGGAGTAGTATTTACTGAAATACTATACCACAAAGTTGAAGTCACCATTATTTTAATTCAGTTCTTAAATCTTATCACTTATGATTAATACTATTCTTAAGTTAAAATTAGTGAAGTTATAAAATAAATGTCGGCAAGTTGAATATAAAAATTAGTTAATAGATTTTGTTTATATCAAATAGAATAAAACCATTATAATATTTGATGTTGACTTGCTAGCATTATTATGTATTTAGGACACACAAATGATTTCTTTTTAGTTTTTTCTTCAATCTATCTCAATTTATGGATATTCTTCATAAATTTGTAAATATAAAATGTAATACTTCTTTGTATTAAATGTGGTGTTTGAGTGAAAAATTCAATTCAGAAATAATAGCTCACTTAAAGGTTTTATTTACTTACATCCTCTAGTTTTGATCTCTTTGGGACCTCAGTAGTGTGTGTGTGTGTGTGTGTGTGTATGTGTGTATGCATGCACACATGTTTATTTTCTTATTCCTTTTCATTGTGTCAGAAAATGGCAATATTTCATTTCTAATTGCCCAGAACATTTTCAACTTCACTTTAATCCCAGATTTTTCAGCACTCCATTCGCCATCATCTCCTTAGGCTCTAGAAATTTAAAATGTTACTAACATCTTAGTTCTCTCAAAATATATTATCTATTTCTAATTGAATGTCTCCAAACAATATCAGTAGGGCCCTTTGGCAAATGCTTTAGAAAAATTATCTAATAGTAGAGGTAGATCATGTTCCCTTTTCCACGTACTGCCCTTGTTCCTTAAGTAAGGATGCCAAGAGGACAATTTAGACAATTTATTGTAGGCTAAAATCAGTAACCTCATTAAGATAGGGGTAAAGGAAGGAGTCAGTCACAGTAATTGAAAACAAAAAGTTGGACTGAAAAACCAATGTATTTGGAAACTTCCAAACTTCAACTCTTATTTCTGAATGGTGTAATTTAAAAACATTTTAAGTTTCAATCTTTCCAACTCTAACACAAAGCAAATTGTTCCTCCTGACATAGCCTTTACTGAGGCACAAAGTATAACAGAACAAAGAAAGGACTCTAGATAATAATCAGTCCTATGATACCATGAGGCAAAAGAAGGGTTATTTTACAAAGGGATCAGAATCTCTGCATTTATTGACTATTAGAAATTTTTGCAGTCATTAGCATGAAAGAAATCACCCTGCCAATGAGTGAAGATTGCTGAATAGTGATTTATTGGCCTTGACAACATTAGCCTCTGGGACCTTCCATTTTTCTTTATGGTACCTAAATTTACTGATCCCCTTCATTCTCTATTTTCTCTTTATATTTGTTTCAGATTCAATATAGTTATAGTGGAAGATTGTTTTTAAATATCCTAAATGCATTAGCCTTGATTTGTTTTCAGTTTTATGTCTTTAATCAGAGTTTTGTATCATAATTCCAAGGAGAATACATTTGAAAAAAATTCATCTACCCTTCTTACTATCTTTTAGATGCATGTTCCTTGTTTTTATTTTGTTGGGGTTTTGTTGTTGTTGTTTTGTTTTTGTGTGTGAAATGTGTCAAGGAATGGAGTATATACTATATATTTGCATGAATACCTTTTAACTCTTTATAACCCACCTTGAACATTAAAAGGGAGATTGGTATGATAGCACTGTCATTTTCTTTTTTGGTTCACCCTTCTGCATCTCTCATTGGCCATCTTGATATTACAAGCCGAAAATTATACAACCTGATAGATAAAAACCATCACCAAGCAATAATTTTTTTGAGTTATTTCAATACCTTTGTTAAGATGTGAATCTTAAACAACACAGGATAAGCCTCACTGTCTTTAGGAAACTCAAGGCAAGATTTACTAGAATTTGCCCTAGGGATGTAAGAAGAAGAATTTGGTGAATAAGGCAGATTCAATGGAAATTGCTCAGATTAATGGAGAACTAGGCAGGTCAATGGTAGTCCAATCCTGGACTAGAAATTAGACCAATGAGAAAATACATAGAAGAAGAATTATCTTACTTAGATATATAAGAATTTCCTATTTTTTAATAACAAAACTTTTGGCACATTCTCAGCTATACTTTCTCTAGAGGAGGTGCCACAAGACAACATCTAGAGTACTATATTAGAAGAACAAAGGTGTGGACCAAGAACACAAGAAAAAATGAAAGAAAGGAAGGCTCCTACCTAGCAAACAGTACTAGAAAAGTAAATGTCTGAATTAAGATGCATCTTAGGAATTTGTAAAAGTTCAGTTAAGTGACACTAAAGGAACAACTGAAGGAAATCAAACACAAACCTGGGTCTCATCCAGAAATATTCTGGTTTCAGTGTTCTAGGATGTGGATTAGGCCTTCAGATTCCTAAATGCTCTAAAAGTGATTCAAATATGTAGTCAAGGAAGAGAATAATTACAACAGAGAAGTGACTTATTCTACAGAATAGGATACAGGAGGGTAGAAATGCTAATTAAATGTTGGGACATAGAAATTCTTAGAAAAGACTTGATGAGAATGTGGTAGAGGGTTGTTTTTCACGAGTTCTCCCCAAGGCACTGACTTTAGAAATACCAACAGCATCTTTATTCAGGAATCTGCTGAGGTTGAATCCCTAACTGAAAAAAAAAAGAAAACATGAAAAGTGGGATACATTTTTGGTACGTAGAATTCTTTAATTCCATCACAGGAGGCAAGTGTGAAAGCTATCATGTCCATCTAGAGAATGCTCTTGGCTGAAAGTTCTTGACCACGAGTCTGTCACCTTATAGAATACACACTCAATGCAGCTTCAGGTGCCAGAAACACAGGACTTGCCAGGAAATTGGGAATTCAAAGACTTGGGATATGCAGAAAGAAAAAGAATCTTCAGGTAAGATCTGGTGACTGGATTGTCACCATTATATATTTATACACTATTAGAAATCAGGAAGAACTCGAGTACTACTCTAAAAGAAGAGAAATAATGTTGTCGAATCAGGGTAGGGGGTTCCTAGTTCAGTGTTTTTCAATTAGGGTTGGTCAAAATGACCTGGAGCCCTTGGTAAATCACTGGTCACTGGGTACTATCTCTAGCTTCATTCCTTGGTCTGCAGTGGGACCTGAGTTTTGGCATTCCTAACTAGCTCTCAGGTAATGCAGGTCTTCCTGGTCAGGGATGACACTTAAAGAGCATTGCCTCTGTCCAAAACCCATACACTGAACAAACTTTGGGGAAGTCAAAATAAATGATGACACCGTGTTTAACCAAAGTTTGTTGAGTGTATGGGTTGTGGACAGAGGCAATGGATATGAACTGATCAACATCTGAATGAAGCTAAACCAAGATTTTTTGTGTGTGTCTTCTGATTTTCCTCAGGTTTCATAGAGTCTCTTCTTGGTTCTCTAGCTACACTATCTACTGGTTTCTGGGATTATAATTTTGCCTAAATATAACTATTTTAGGGAATAAGGATTAATTTGTCCTTTATAATGATGAGGGTAGGGTTCATGTTATGGTAATATTGTGTATATGGTTAAGGCTTCAAATACGAAGGTTATAGACAACTTGGTAATGAAGTAATACAATTTGTGTACCATTGAATGAACTATAACTGTAGGAATCTACTCAGATAGTAGTTACCAAAAGAATCCAGCTTGACCTAAGCACTAACTGAGATGCTCCAACTGAGATGAAGCAAAGGAATTGAGGAAGAGGAATTATATAGGCAAGAATTATATAAGGCAAGAAATCTAATTTTTTGCCCAAATCCTTTTAAACTTGTACAAAATTAGTATATTTGCAAGATGTATTAGTCTGTTTTTCATTGCTATAACAAAATACTTGAAGTTGAGTGATATTAAAGAAACAAGGTTTATTTAGTTCACAGTTTTGGAGGTTGAAAGTTCAAGAATAAGAGACCCTATATCCTTGAGCTCTAGTGAGGTCCTAGAGGTTGAATGGTATTACACTGGGAGCATGTGCAAAAGAAAGAGATCACATGGTGAGTCAAGAAGCCAGAGAGACCACGAAGGAACATATCCTGCATTTTTATAAAAATTTTCTTGTGACAACTAACCAAGGTCTCACAAGGACTGGATTAGTTCTTTCTAAGGGTAGCACCTTCAGTGATCTAACTATACTCCACTGGGCCTCACCTCTTTAAAGTCTCTCATGCATCTATCAACACAGGAACTCTTTTGAGGATATGCTCAAACCATGACAGGCATTAATCTGTAGTCTTTAGTCTCTCCTCAAAAACTTCATAGAGGTAGAGATTAATTTATAAATCTGTGTTATCTTTACATTTCTGAAATTATAATGAAATATCGTTGTTTAGCATTTTATTTCATTGCAGAACTTCTCATAGGCTTTTTTTGTCTCGATATAATTGTATGTAGAACTTACACTGAAAGAATGAACTCTCAATCTTGTGGACAGAGAGGACTTTGAGAGATTCATTGATGTGTTCTGTGATCTATTTCAAAATCTTCTGGAATCAAAATCTACATACTTAAGAATTGTGATGGTATGGCCCTAGGTCAATGAATGTGGGAACATGACTATCCTAAAAATGGTCTGATTTCCTCTTTTGGAAGGGAAAGCCCCTCTGGACTTAGTGGCTGAGCCTAATGCCTTGATAGAACACCGTCCTGGATAATAGGGCGTCAAGGAAAAAGAATGACTATGCAGTTCATCTTCCTTTTTGGGCGAATTGCCTGCCTGCCAAGAACACATCCACCATGCATTAGATTTACTGGGACAGGTTTTGTCCTGAGACCCATGGTGGATCAGCACTTTCTCCCACTGATGGGAGTTTGATTTCTGGAGATTTCTATTGAGAATTCCGTACTAGCTTTGCACTTATGTCATATATTTCAAGCTAGCCTTTATCAATATTAAGGGGTATATTTTGAGATCTATTTGTCTGAGTTTCATTCATCTCAAACAATCCTGAAATGAGGCAAGGCATAGAGGAAGTATGTCTCTTAAAGTCTAACACTTATTTCCTAGAAAAACTTCAATATTATATGTATCTCTATGGGTCACAATATAAAACAGTATGCATTTTAATATGTGCCTGACTATTGGCTTCATGTTATGGTCCCAAATTTTATTTTTCCCTTGCTTTTCTTTCATAATTAATTTCCTTCTGTCATCTCATGATGTGATACAACATGTAATATATAATATAAAATATTATATTGTTGAGGTATAATACAATATGGTCTATAGTATTATACTTTCTCTGTCGTTTTATGTAATAAAACCATTGCATTCATATTTATATTTTTATCTTTATGTATTTGTGTATATATTACAACATGTGTTTCTGCAAAGTGCCCTTAAATGCTATATTTAGAGAAGGTAGGAGATAAACACACAAGCAAAATTCTTCATGTCTCAGATTAGATATCATGTCTTTGACTAATGAGAGATGCAGGGACACAATTCCCCAGCATGCATATTTTGAGTGAACCCTTATAAACATTCCAATACATAATTATATCTTGCTTGTGTATGTGCATTTTACATGTATCATTTTCCCATTTCCTCCATTGTATTAAAACAAAGACTAATAGACTGAGAGTAGAGAATAATAAGAGGGACTTGATCTAATGAATCCACCCCAAATCCTGGCTCTCAGCAGGAGATTGCTAAGTTCTAAACTGAACCTAAACACAAAGGGAGGTTCTCTTTCATGGTGGCTAAAATCCCACCCCATCCATTAAGGCATTTGTCATCACCAGTGTGTAAGCTTCAGTGGCTGTTAATTGAATGATTCCACTGGAAAGTTACCTACATATTAAAGCAAGCCCTGTATTAAACAGCTAGCATTCTTATCTTATTTAATTCTTAAAAAGTGTGTTATAAATAGGAAGCCAAGGCTCAAAGTGGTTGTATGACTTGTCTGAGGTCACATAGTTGGTGTGATCCGCTTGGACCCACATTTACAGACTCTGATTCCAGAGCCTGTGTTACTCAGCACTGTGACAGAAGGTTTCCAACAAAGAAATGGATTACACCCCAATGCAATAGTTTTTCCTGCCATTCTGTACATTGTACACGTTAACAGTCTGCTTGCCCAGGCAAAGTCAGATTTAGAAATAAATATCTTCACCTACTTATTTAGTTGAGGACAACCATCATGCCAGTAAAATTCCTGACCAGTATGCTCAAGTCTTTAGCAGATAACATTAAATAAATAAATAAATAAATAAATAAGTACTTAAATAAATAAATTAGAGGTCTGTTTTCCATTGTATTTATTTATTATTGGGGGGAAAGTATTTGAAACCCTTTGTATCATTTGCAGGTTAACTTAAGTACAGACCAAGGTTTTTCTTAAAGTAATGAAATTTTGAATTTAACTGTTTTTCCAAGTTGTTTTACACAGTTGAATAAGTCTTGAAACTATTCCTCATTGTTACAATTGTATCAAAAATTGGCTTTGAAGCTGTTAAAAGGCTCTATACTATTCAGCCAAGGTTACTAAAGGTGTACTCTTATGAGTTTTGCATGTGGCAAGTAATTATGTTAAGCACATGGAATTCTGCTTTAAACATGAAAGTGGTGCTCAAATTTATTTGAGTGATCTATATTAGTGATTTAAAAGTATGTGGCCATGAACACCTGGCCATAAAAGTTGTATTTTATTTTCTATTTTATCTTGAAAATGGAAGAAAAGAAATGTGTTTGGCAAAGATTGTGCCCTATTTCTGACAAAACCACATAAAGTTTTGAATGACCATCTTACCTCTCAAATAGTCTGACAGCTAAAGGATCTTTCCATATTGTATCAATTAAAATCACTTGAAAATTGCTGTTTTCTGATTGCTAGAAATTATATTGCATAATTTCAGAGAAAATAAATCTTAATATTGGAGACAGTTAAGAGATGTCAAAATTACAGGGAAAAAAAAGGCAGAAAAATAATGGAGGCTTTAGATGTCAAAGTCTGCTTTGGAGTGAAAAAAAAATATATCTGGCCTAAATTTTACTGTGAAACTGACTAGCTGAATAATCTTGAATAAAGTTATGGTCCTCATTAATTCTTAATATTATTAATAGTATTATAATAATAATATTATTTACTGGGTAAATAATATCTTCTTTCCAGGGTTAGTATGAATTCACTTATGATTATTTTCTCATAAATAACATATAATACAAATACAAAGAGGTCACTGAAAAAGTTTCCAGTGCCCCCCCCCCCAATGGGCCTTCATTATTATATGCTCTTTGTTGCTTCATTTTTAAAGTTTTCAAATTGTTTAAAATAAAAATCAAATGTTTTTAAAACAGTCACATGGAAGGTCTATCAGAAAGCAACATTAAAAGTGCATCAACAGGGGCTGGGGATGTGTCTCAAGAAGTAGCCAGCTCGCCTGGCATGCGTGCGGCCAGGGTTCGAAACTCAGCACCACATCCAAAGATGTTGTGTCCGCCGAAAACTAAAAAAAAAAATAAATATTAAAAAGTTCTCTCTCTCTCTCTCTCTCTCTCTCTCTCTCTCTCTCTCTCTCTCCCCCTCTCTCCCTCTCTCCCTCTCTCTTTAAAAAAAAAGTGCATCAACAAAATTCTTTTCTCACTTCCTCCACAGTATCTTTAATGATGAGAGATTAGCTTTTATTTTTCACTGTATTCAGAAAACAATATTTAATACAGATTGATAAGAGTTAAAATTTCTCCCTCCATTACGAGGTGACTGACATGCAAACCATATGTTTGATATGGTAAAATACACTGTATATATTGGCTGAAGTGAGATATAATTCTAAATAAAAGTACTATATAACCTTTGTCACCCAGGAAAAAATAGTAGAAATATTAGTAATTTAAGTACTTCTGTTCTTAAAGCATAGAGGTAAGTGTTGATATTGTGATTTAATTTTAATAAAGCTCTATATAAATTTATTAGATTCATAAAGTCTCAAGTGAAGATCCTTTTTATATTTAATCATGTAAAATGAACTTTGGAATTATAAATATTCCAGAATTAGCTTGATTCTTCTTAAGCAATTTCTGGTATTACAGTGAACCCATAAGATCATTTTAGTGATACCACATTACAATGATCACAGGAAAAAAAGGGACCATTCCTCAGTTATTGGTTAGTACAATGGATTTCATTGAGTTCTCTCCCATTCTTAAAACTGTGTCAAATTCATTTGCATCCCTTTGAAGAAACTTACATAGCTTCATCATTTCCCAGTGGTATTTTTTTTCAAATGTAATTTTTTATAAGGATGGTTTTATGCAATCTATTCACTTGTTCTCTTCATGAAGAAGAAAATTTGGCCTCAATTTGAAGATCAGTGGAGGAGTATCAGCCAGAAAAACATCCCTCATGCAATAAATTTTCTATAGCAATTTTTTAATTAAAGTTCCTTTATATATCGTTATTGTTATTTACTTGTGAATGCATACCCTATCACATTCTAGGAAGTACATGGGTCAGTGATAAAATAACTTCTTAAGATAATGCTTCAAAAACTATTCATGAGAACTGAGGGTGGTAAGAAAACAAAAGTGGAGGACTTTGTATGAAACCAGGGAAGAATGAAGTAAAAATTGGGCTCCAGATTCCTGAAAAGGCAAGGTAAAATGACGAGCACAATCAGTTACATGATACAGAGCCCCCAAAACAAACACCCTCTACCTCCGCCGTTACCATGCATATAATTGAGCGCTCCATAGAGCTCCATAGTAAAACATTTCTTGATGTTTATTAAAGACATAGGAATACTATAGGTGAAATTAAGTAAAAGTAACTATATAAGTCTAGGTTAATGTAGTATGGTTGAGGAGAAGTTTCATTGTATGGAGTCAAGGAAATTGTTCTGGAGAAATGTTAGTGCACATCTCTCAGAAGAGCTCCATAAGTTTTAATATTGGCATTGAGCACACTGCTGGGAAAAGACACTACTCATGGGCACATCCAGTGGTTTTCTTAGTAAACAATTTGAAGCCCTCTCCAACCTAAGAGAACTACACTATCAACATCCCATAAGCTAAACGAAGAAAATGGAATAAGCAGAGAATCTCCTCCATCAAATGCACAATCTCAACTTAAACCACTCCAAGATTATTGACTTTTGAAAACTATGACTTTTGACAAACCCCTTAAGACAAATAGAAAAAAAAATAGTGTTTCCTTAGATCACTTAGGCCATTTTCCAGAACTTAAATGTATCTTGGAGAATGCCTATTCATAATTATTCATAATGAAGTAGTCTTAAGTCATTCCTTCTTACAATAATTAGATAATAGTGTCAGTTATCTGAAAAGGTTACTTCTAGTTCATGTTATGCACACAGAGCAGAATGCTCTTCTTTCTCTTTTAGGACTGTTAGACTACATGGCATTCAGTTCAATTAAAACAAATTTTAAGTTAAAAGAGCAATTTGAAATGGTAGAAATTGGAGGGAGGATAATGCAGCCTTCATTACCTTTCTGGGAAATTATGCTCTGATATAAGAAGGCTGTATCACCATGACTGTATATCATTTATGTTTAATCTTAGTTAAGTTACTTAATTCCTCTTATTTTAAATATCCTCATCTAAGGGAATAATGGCAGCACTTAATAATTTTATGTAATAAATAAATGAGATAACATGCGTACTGCCCAATAGTACCTACATAATAAGTGTTCACTCAGGATTGTTTGTCAGAAAGAAAGTTCATATTTTGATCATATCATCTGTAACCAATTCCTGCATACCAGTAAATGTATCCCCTGGGTAGTATACAGCACTATAATGGAATTGTTCAATGGATCCATGATGTATTAGAAATCATTAAGTAGTCTGCATACTATTGCTGCATACAATTTTTAAAGAATGTAATAATTCACTGGCTTTTCCTGCCAACTGATATGGTAATGAATATACCACTACCAACAGAAATCAGAAAACCTCAACTGAGATTCTAACAGTGGTTTTTGGGTGCTAATAGGTTTTTGTCCTATTGACTAGTTTAAATTACTGGGCTCTCAAACAACAAACTTGGAGCAGTATAATTAAAATTTGATTTTGAGAAAAAATTAAGTTATTACATGGTATATTAATTTTCTACTACTGCATAACAAATTGCTATAAATTCAGCAGTATATAACTATATCCATTTTTTAGCTCACAATTTCTGTGGGTCAGAAGTCTAGGGATGGCCTGTTCAGGATCTCAAAAGGCCCAAATTAAGTAGATGTCCATGGCTGGGATGATATGTAGAATTCTCTATCTCTCCTCCATCTCTAGAACTATGATCCAGATAGGATGGCTGCCTATCAATTTTATTCCATCATCTAAAAGCCTTCTGCACTCCTTACCTTTTATCCTCAATCTATCCATCTCCAAAGCCAAAAATAATGTCTTTCTTTCTTGTGCTTTGGATTTTGTCCCTAATGATCAGGTGCTTACTTAAAGGGCTCATGGGTATGTCAGGCCCACCTAGGTAATCTCTGTTTCTTAAATTCAACTCCAACATGAACATATCCTAATTACAAGTTGTAAATCTCAATGTTTCCATGATGCTAAGTACTATATAAGGAATAGACACACCATAGGATGTGCTTTCTTAAGGGACATCTTAGAATACTGCCTATGATATATTTCAAAGGTCTTAAGGATTAATCAGCCAATGCCTAAACCAAAGGGCCTACCTACTACTTTGGCCTGAGATACCAAGTCTTATAATGTATAAGAAAAAAACTGGAATATATTTTAGAAGCATTTTTCAGTTATCCCATTAATTAACAATTTTAGCATATAAGGTTCATTTTCTATAGATAAGACAAATTCAAAGCTAAAATAGGCAGAAATATACCTTTGACATTAAGGATAAAAAACGAAACAATATGATAATCCCATCATTTCCCATGTGCTTTATTTACCATGACTTTCTTCACCAACTGTACTGAATATGGGCATATTATCATATTGAGGCAGAAGTTTCATATAGGATCAAGAATATCTGAAACAAATAGCCTTAATTCCTAAAGATGAGATAAATTAGCTTTCCAGGAGACAGAAAAATGGATTTCTAAGACTAGATTCAAGAAATTCATGATAGGAATTCTATGTTCTGGAATCTATCCATATGATTACATACATTGGCTTTATTTCACAATCTTCCATATGGAATTTTATACTAGCTCTTTGCCTCCAAAACAATATATATTAATACTTTGTCAATATATAAACTGGAGTTCTAAATTTTGTTCTGCAAGTCATTTATGTACCTCTGACATATTGCTTTACTATTGTTTTCCATAGGTAGTGGGTGAGAGGTTCAGTTGCTTTTTGCAAGATTTTTAAAATTCGAGTTTCCATTTAAAAACTTATGTATAGTTTTTTTAAAAAAATACATTATTTTATTATAGTATTTGTATATTCATATCTAGTTCTAGATCATCATTTTTCTATAAACCAGTTTTCTGTTGATGAATTCACCATAAGGGATTAACTCAAGAATAAATAATATATTTTGTTTAGCCATAAGGAATTATTATGACGGTCTGGAGCCCTCAACTATTAAGAAAACTAAATTTTACTAGAGCTAGGATTTTCTAGGAAGAATTCTGTGCCAATTTAGGAATGTTTGTACAGGGTATGGGCTGGGGCATGTAATGATACACTGCCACATATTTAGTATCTTGCAGGAATTTGTTATTTCAGAATATGCAAATACCAAGGAAAAGGCCTATAATAATTTTCTTTGTATAGATATGTTTATTAGCTTCAATTTTTTGATAGCAACAAAAACAACAGTACCTCCTGAGAATATCTGAGGCTTGATGGGCAATAAAATTGATCTTGATAGCAAGGCAAGGAACGGGTTAAAAAGTTCTGAAGGCAAAGCTCAACTGCTCCCCAGTTTTGTCTAGAAAACTTTGGTCCCAAGCAGTATTTCTTCTATTGTGCATTTGGTCTACTGAAACAAACAAATAGAAACCTTGAATCCACTTCTCATCTCTATTCAAAGGATCCATTAATAGTAACCATCAAACAAACAGCTTTGAACTTATGGCTTACTTTTTCTATAGAATGGTAAATAAATTGGAAGTAAAATATATAATGTGGTCAATAAATGCATACATGCACTGAAGGGTTTTTTAGATGAATAATTATAAAGGAACAAGACAGATGAGTTGACTACATTGACTCCACATTGATGCTTTAGTTTAGAGATATAGAAGCCACATAGAGAAAGATTGGTGGTAATGACCATAAATCTCATAAAGCACTTTGACATAAGAGAAACCAAATGGTGGAGTGAATTCAACAGGGAGAAGTATTAATAAATATTTAGGGGGAAAAAAGAATCACAATCAAATATACAGATGAAAATTGATCTGTTTTTGAACATAAAGTTTTATTAAGAAGAGGAAGCAGACCTAAGAGATAAAGGTTGGGTAGGAGCAATAATAATCAGAATGAAAGGAACAGAGAAGGAGGAAGAGAGAGAGAGAGAGAGAGAGAGGGAGAGAAAAGAAAAATAAGATGACTCATAAGATCATCATATTGTGAAAATCTGACTCACTTTACAAGGCAACATAAACAATGTTGAAAATCCATATTATCTCTTTTATAAAGATAAATCTAAGTTCTGTGTAAGTTAAACATGATGATTTTTAAAAAAATATTTTATCCCATGTTATTAAAAGTAATTTTTCTAAGATGTACACTTGAAAAACTGCCCACATTGTGTTATGATTCTTTAAAGGTGATGTAATTTCCCTTGTTGTTTAATGATAGTTTTTGTCAATGCTGTACATTAATCATACTCCAGGATTTCAAGGTCTGTTTGCTTTCTGATTCACAATAATTATCCTGTATCCTTCAGTTATGCAAAAAGTCCAGAATTTAATTATAACATGTCACATCAGATTTGCGCAGTGGGTTGCAGCCTAGCTAGTACCTACACGATTTGGGGGGAGATGGTCAGTCATTCAGAGAAGCACATACTCCTGGGAGGCAGTGTAGTTCCAAACCATGGGCCTTTCTCTGTTTTCTTTTTATTTTCTCATTTGTTTTAGTCTCACAACTTCTTTGCTCCAAACTCTCCTCTAAACTGCATGTATGTTATTGTAACCCTTCTTACCCTGGCTTACTATCTTTTCTTCCAATTTGTTCTATTATAATGTGACAGAAACTCCTTTTTAAAAAATATTTAGTGAGAAGATTTGAAGAAAAGAGAGTAAATTGCAAGAAACTAAGACTGTCCCAGTGCTAATCCTAAAAGAGTGAATATATTCTATGGAAAATATTCCTATGAAATTATTAAGATAAAACTTCTCCACTTAAAAATTAGCACAAATCTATTTGAAGAGAACAAACCTCAATCATCCCTCATTTGATGCCTTTACAAGTCTCAAGGGTGGGAACAACCAATTACCTCTACTTGATCAATAGGAAGGTGTTCATAATTGTATAAGGTTTCCAGGTCTTCCAAGGTGGCATCATAGGTTTCTGAGTCATAGTTGATGGGCTCTGGAGTTGGGGCAGGCACAGCAACATCAAAGATGACAAGTCCCAGAACAAGTCTTGCTAACATTTTCATCTTTTAAATTCTCCTAGTCATAAAATATTAAAATGCATAAATATTTAATTGATAATAGCTTTGAAAGGGTTTGTACCAAATAGAAATGATAAATCAATGTCAGCATCAAGGAGCTCAAGCTGGTTGCTTTCTTTATATGGATAATTTATAAACAATTTATAAACATAATACATGAAATTGCATGGCTTTGGAGGACCACTGGTACCAGCTGTTCAAATTAATTCAAAAAATTACATTTTCACAATGGATTTTTCAATTGTAGAAAGACTGATTTTAAGATGTGGAGAAAATATGATGGAGAAAGATTGTAAGACACTTATTCACTAAATACTTTACAGTATCTCAGAGTTTTATCATTTCATAAGCATTAAGACTCCTCAACTCTGGTATATAGAGTTGATGATGAAGATAATGATGATGACTACAATGGTCACATCATTGACAGTTGAGGAAAATGAGGCAAAGTAGTCTATAGATATATAATGCAGAACTCTTTCTTATACATTTGAGTCTAAATCTTGTTCCAAAACAAAATAGTAAGAAAACTTTCACTTATTACTTCTCTGTTGATTCTGAGTATCTGAATACATAAATTAATACTTAATGCAATAGCTTTCAAATTGTTTTTAACTAAATGGAGCAGAAAATTATTTTTCCTGCCATCCTTAGAATTTTATTTAAATTCTTAGTAGCTATCAAAAGTTTTAATGTGGAATCAATTGGAATACATGTCTAAATGCACTATTTGGCAACATTCCCTTAGAGAAGGATCTGCACACATATAGGATTAGAAAAACCTTTTTAAAATTCTTTGGTAAGCATCATTTTTATCTTCCATGATAACATGAATATTAAAATTTTTTTCAGGGGGGGTTCAAGATTTAATAATTTTAATTATTTTAGTTCTGTATGTAGTCCTTTGAATGCATTTAGTTCAGGCTTCATTTTAAACATTTCAGTTGGGTCTATCAAAAATGTTACCTATGATCAATTAGTCAGCAGGCAAAGTATTGTAAAACTTTTTTCAGTCATGTCTTAGTTTTAAAGAGTTTGTATTTTGGATACACTTCTTGAGTTCACTGTAAGAACAGTGCATGTGGTGTTAGTACCATGCATGCGTATAAAAGGGAATTCATGATAAATATTACTTTCAAACTTGAATGCATTGGCAGACAAATTGACCTTCAGTGACTTGAAAGAAAGTCTTTATGAAGCAGGTTTAGGCAGAAGGATATGAAATTCCTCTGAGAATAAGAAGCAGTACAAGGAGCTCCTTTTTATCCCTCCTATACTTTCTTCAAATAATTTTTTTTTTTACTCACACTGGATAAACTCAGCCTCTATTTCACTGGCTTTCGCAGGATTGCAGATTTGGCACTGTTCAGTGATTACCAACAAAGTCCTACTTAATAAAACAGTATGATTTACAAATCTTCCATGAACTCTTCTCTAGTATTCAAGTAGGAAGCACTAATAGTAGCCACTAACCTGAAACAATATTTTCCTTGTATATTTCTGGCAACTTCCATTGTTCAAAGAAATCATGCACTTGCTGATATCATTTCATACTCTATGTGTAATTATAAAAGGTTGAATATCAGAGTTGACTTGCATTTCATCTGTCTCATAAAACTATCAGCAATAAGGCTATCTGGATGAATCTTAAATATATGAGGGGCATCTATTTGTTTATTTAAAAAACTACATTAATACTTAATGTAGTTTCTTAGTTGGAAATTTGAATTTGTTGTTCAATTTGAACCATTCCTGATTAATTTGAAAATCTATGCTTATTTAAAGATTTAGAATAGTTAGTTAAAAAATCATTCTAAATACATAATGCTATATGATCACAATAATATCTTCAACACCTGAATTATCATTGCTTTCTCCCTTTGCATAATATTTCAATCAATATTAATCAGTAGTGCCTGTATTTACTGCCAAAGGTTGTGGTCTATGTCAGAGCTCTTGACTTAAGGCATACATTGGAAACTACTACAATTTTATTGGCATCTGTTATGAGTATTAAGGTAAACAATTTTCCCCATGTTATTAATTCCTAACCTAATTCAGAATTTTGGATTTTCCAAGAATAATATAAATATAAAATCAACAGCAAAACAAAACCATATTCATTGGATCACAGTTTACAAGGAGATATTAAAACAAGGTTAATTATTTTTTAAAGGTTGTTATAGCAAGGGGAAAAAGTCTCTAACCCAAGAAGAAAGCAAGTGTGAAAACTTACCTTTGGCTCCGACTTGGTGAAATGGCAGAGTGACTGAAGATGTAGAGCCAGTGGTATTTGCCCCTGACCAATGGATGTGAATTCTGGTCTGTGGGAGGTGGAATATAACACTCAACTTTCTGTTTGGAAAAGCTAACCTTGAGAAATCCTTCTCAGTCTTTAAAAACCCCAAATTAGTTTATAGTCACCCAAACTAAGCAGCAGAATCCAAATTACATAGTATATAAAGCTCCCAAAATTATGCTAATTAAGTTATAATGCTCATGTTTTACCTTTTAAAATTTAAGTGGAAAACGTTGGTTTTAATATGTCTCATCTATAACGAATTCAACAATTATGAAAGGAAGTTAATATATGTAGGGGTACTATAGATAAGCATTTCATAAATGTTCTAATGAGAAATAATTTTCTTAAACCTTGCATGTTTTCAGTTACCTTCTTCACTTTTCATTAATGTTAGCTGAAATTCAGTAAATGTTACAAAAGCTTTACCTGTTTAATTTTGGGTATGTAAAAAAAGATATCTAAATTAGTTTGATTGCCTGGAATGCTTTGATAGCAATGAACAATGAACCTTTTGCATAAGATTCTCAAAATATGTAGAAATAAAGGCTAAATATGATCCCAGTGTTCTGAGGGGAAAGAAAGGCTCTTTTTTTCTTCACTCTTTTATCTACTAGAGCCAAACAAATCAAATTACATAAAAAAAAATGTCCTCTCTGAATTCAAGACTTGTTATAGGTTCTTGATACCTACTGTGGTTTGTGAAACTGAGTTTTATTACTGTTATGGAGAAGGAAAAATGTGTATTGCATTTCTATTGTTCACTTTTACACTGTTCTAGAGAAAAATGAAATCTGTATCATACATTCTGGTGTATTTTATATAAATGTAGGATTCAGGTACTTAACTGTGCATCAGCTCATTCCCCCAGGACCACAATGAGTAAGTACATTGAATTTTGAAAGCAAGTTTGGTTCTGCACAAAGTGTTGGGTGAGAAAAAGTTGGTCTTCTGGATTCTCTCACTCCCTTTTCTACTTCTCTTTCAACTTTTCCTGTCCCTAAAACATCTTTATCCATCTGGTCTATTCTAACACTCTGATTCATTGATACCCATCAACGAATCCTGCTTCCAAATGATCAGTTCTCAGTGTGCATTAGTGTTTGGGGGACCAATTTTATTTAGAATGGAACCAGTGATAGTGAATAGGGTTTGAGGCTTACCAGACATCTCAAAAATTAACGAGGAGGGCTGGGGATGTGGCTCAAGCAGTAGCGCACTCGCCTGGCATGTGTGCGGCCTGGGTTCGATCCTCAGCACCACATGCAAACAAAGATGTTGTGTCCGCCGATAACTAAAAAAATAAATAAATATTAAAACTCTCATGCCATCCATTTCCCTGCAAAATCCATGATTTTGTCATTTTTTAGTGCTGCGTAATACTCCATTGTGTATAAATGCCACAGTTTTTTAATCCATTCATCTATTGAAGGGCATCTGGGTTGATTCCAAAGTCTAGCTATTGTGAATTGTGCTGCCATGATCATTGATGTGGCAGTATCCCTATAGTATGCTCTTTTAAGGTCCTCAGGGAATAGACCCAGAAGGGCGATAGCTGGGTCAAATGGTGGTTCCATTCCCAGCTTTCCTAGGAATCTCCATACTGCTTTCCATATTGGCCGCACCAGTTTGCAGTTCCACCAGCAATGTACAAGTGTACCCTTTTCCCGACATCCTCGTCAGCACTTATTGTTGCTTGACTTCATAATGGCTGCCAATCTTACTGGAGTGAGATGGTATCTTAGGGTGGTTTTGATTTGCATTTCTCTGACTGCTAGAGATGGTGAGCATTTTTTCATGTACTTATTGATAGATTGTATGTCCTCCTCTGAGAAGTGTCTGTTCAGGTCCTTGGCCCATTTGTTGATAGGGTTGTTTGTTATCTTGTTGTTTAATTTTTTGATGAATGGATTAAAAAACTGTGGCATTTATACACAATGGAGTATTACGCAGCACTAAAAAAATGACAAAATCATGGATTTTGCAGGGAAATGGATAGCATTAGAGCAGATTATGCTAAGTGAAGCTAGCCAATCCTTAAAAAACAAATGCCAAATGTCTTCTTTGATATAAAGAGAGCAACTAAGATCAGAACAGGGAAGAAGAGCATGAGGAAAAGATTAACATTAAACAGAGATGAGTGGGGGGAGAGAAAGGGAGAGAGAAGGGAAACTATGGAAATGGAAGGAGACCCTCATTGTTACACAAAATTACGTATAAAAGTTTGTGAGGGGAAAGGGGAAAAAAAAAACAAGGGAGAGAATTAAACAACAGCAGATGGGGTAGAGAGGGAAGATGAGAGGGAAGGGGAGGGGGGATAGTAGGGGATAGGAAAGGTAGCAGAATACAACAGTCATTAATATGGTATTATGTAAAAATGTGGATGTGTAACCGATGTGATTCTACAACTTGTATTTGGGGTAAAAAATGGGAGTTCATAACCCACTTGAATCAAATGTATGGAAGATGATATGTCATGAGCTTTGTAATGTTTTGAACAACCAATTAAAAAATATATCTCATTAAAAAAAAAACTCTCTCTCTGTGTCTCTCTCTCTTTCTCTCTCTCTCTCTCTCTCTCTCTCTCTCTCTCTCTCTCTCTCTCTCATTAAAAAAAAATTAACGAGGAAGTCCTGGAGGCAGGGACTTCATGCTGACATCTTTAAGTTCTCACCGCATCATACACAAGCCACTGTTAGAAGCATTGCTGGAAAGAGCCCTAAATCTGTGTTCCTAAATTAGCCAGTTCTAATTAGCAACAAGCTCTCACATTGAGTTAAGTGACTTCATATATTATTGTTATTTTTCTCAACACATTCTTAAGCAGAATGAATATCACTATTCACAGATTGTAAAACTTAGACTCTGATTTTAAATGATCCAGAATTACATGTGACACAAAGTAAAAGCCAAGTTGGGTTTTCTGTGGGTTGAATCCCCATATGAGGGATATGGTGACTAATAAAAGTTCTGGTAGCTCTTGGCTTCTTGGATTCTATTTCAAGGCTTGTTTACCTGTCACTAGCTTTTAGGAGTTTTTGATAGTTTATAATAAAAACATCTAATAGAATATCCCTGAAATACCTGACACTTATTTTTCTTTCCTCTTTCACTAATCTAATTCTTTATGCATACTTTCAGGTGACAGAGAAGTGGGATATATGATATGTCCCATTTGCTTTTTGCAAGGCTCTGGTTTATCCTATAAAATTATTTCCAGAAATATTTCCTACTATCCTTTGTTGAATTTTTGGTGTTGAAATGATGTCTTCCTTAGGCTTTGAAACACTATCTACTAATGAAATTGAAGTCCCATTTTCATGTCAATTTAAAAGTCAAACTACTTGTCTTATTAAAAGATTGAAAACAAATTATAATTCCTCAAACTTTTGTTCTTCCAACTAAATAAGACTTTCACCTTTCTTTATGCAAAATGATAACTTCTTACATCATTTCTCTTAGTCTTACTTGGACTCTCTCCAACATTTTAAAATCTATTTTGAACTGGTAGAGCTCAAGGTTCCAACAATCTCATGAGGACCTAATCTCTACTGAGTGGTAAAGAAGGATTAATGACAAGTTCCAGCTTATTTTGTCCCTGGTAAATATCTTCCCTTCACATGATAATTTTCTTACTAGAGCCCAAGCATGGTTATCAAAACCCTCAGGGGATCAGTTATTATGACTAGTGATATTATCTATGGTTTTCTTGTCTCTTTTTATTTATTTTTTTCCTTTTAAGTTCCCAAATGTTTTACAAAATCTTTTGGTTGCACCTCTTTACAAAATTCCTGTAAAACTGTCCCATTTGCTGCAACAAAATTAATTGTAAACAGAACAGTTTTCTGCTAATGATTCTTCTTTCTCTTCTGGAGCAGGGATGAGCAAAGAGCAACAGTCATGCTGAGAGAGCCAACTTCTTCCTGCCCTTGTCCCTGCCCCCAAAACACCACATCATTTAGAACTGCAGGAGGTGTAGACAAATCCCACCCTAATGATGATAAGTAATAAAATGGCTGCTTGCAATGTTCAGTTTCCTTCTTAAAGAGACTTTTAGGGTGACTCCATATTGCCCTGGAGGCCCACTCACCAGGTGGCCCAAACCTCCAGGCCTCCATCATCACTACAAACCCACATGTGCTGTGTGGCCACTTCATTTAACCCAGTCATCTTTCAAACCTGGTATGCAATCAAAAAACTCACCTTGTCCTCAGTTTCTTTAGGAAATTATTCCTGCACTTCCTTGACTTTGAGAGAATCTGGCTGCCTCCTGACAAAAGCTTTCCTCTGCACTTCTTTTAAAGCTGTGTCTGTTTGCTCCTTCTCATTCACCTAGCTCAAGCATGTGGAGATTTTTCTTCTCAATATTTTCTCTTCCAAGGGATATCTTCTCTTTACTCTTTCAAAAATTGTATCTATCTTAGAAGACATGAAATGTGGCTTTGTTACCCCCAGTGTCGTCCCTGTCACTGGCTGTTTGGCCTCTGTTTGACAAGACTTCTTCTTGTTGATGATACTTGGACCCTGCTCATTCATCCCCTCTACAAACACAGCTTCTATTCTCCCCAATGATGAGACCCTCCAAGTGCATGATCTATTTATTATGGTGGCCAGGCTCTTCTATCTTTTCATGTATGGTGAAATTAGCACATTTCTATTTTGCTACCTGCCATCATTGCCACACCCTCTAGAGTATCCTTACCAGGCATTCCACAACCTTTGCTAAGGTGGTGCTGAAACTGTTCCTTTTTCTATCTCAGGCGATCTTCACTCCATAGATGCTACCAAACACTTGCTGCCCTTTCTTCTTTTTCCTTCAGTCCTACTCACTTGGGAAAACCTCAGTCTTGGCTGAATGCAACTCTTATTTTTTTTTCCCTCCTACTTCTGAGAAGCTATTTATATTAATGGTGAAATTCACACATAGTAGTGGATGGTTTCATTTTAAATTCTTGAAGATAAGCTTCTTATTGTGGTAGATCTACTTTGTTTCTGATGTTGATTCCCCAACACAAAGATGACTATTTTATGACTTGAGTTTTGCCCTCAACACTAAAAATGGAGAAGCCATCAAAGAAACAATTGACTTTCCACTACTCAAACCACCTTCACTAAATATGCCTCTTCTTTGACTTCCCTTCTGTACTTGTGCAGAAATTTAAAAATATTTATTCTCCAAATGATGCTTGGGATATTATTCTCTTTCATTTTCTCAGGGTCTCCTCCTTCTCAGTATTCCCCCTCCACTAGATCAGTTCTGTGAAATCAGTTATATTCTCTGGGCTCAGGGTCTGGTGTACTCCTGTCACTATGTAAAACAAGTGAACTGACCCCGGGTCAATAGAACATGGTAGAAGCAGAAGCACATACTAAATCTAAAGGAATTTAAAATCAAATTATTTTAAAACATAGCAGTATTTTTAAAATGTTCTCTACTGACTTGGTTTAGCCTCCAAATCATTAAATGATTTTGGCTTCTGGAATTGTGCCTTGTTTTTTTTTTTTTTTTTTTTAATAATGGTCTTTGACTCCAAATTTTTATTCTACAACTATACTATGTCTGTGTCTCCTTTTACAGAAAAAAACAAATTCCCAAATAAGTGCTGTTCATAGGCTGTTTCCCCTCCTGTGATTCCATGTCCCCTTCATCCCTCTGTAGTTTCTTGGTTTGTCTTAGTGTCTCAGATGCCTATGTTGGCTTTAATTTTTTTTCCTACTTCATTGGCTATGCCTTCTCACTTTCTTCATTTGCCATCTCCATTACCTGGCCTCTGAATTTTGGAGTGCCTCAGGTTTTAATCTTTTGATTAATCTTTTCTGTTTACCCTTTCTTCTTGGGTGATCTCATTTGATTCCATGGTATGATTATAACAAAAACAATCACCGTGTTAATGAAAACTAACATTTTGAATACTTACTATGAGCCTGTCATTGTTTATTAGCCTCATTTATGCAAGAGGAAACTAAGGTCTAGGGAAATTAAGTGATTTCAACAAGTTAGAGATGGAGCCAAAATCAAAGCTGAGACTGTCTGGCAGCAGAGCCGAGGTTCTTAACCACAGCACCAAACTGTCATTTTCTGTTTAAATCTTCCATATTTACATCCCTGTCCCCATATTGCACTCTCAACCGCAGACTCCTCTACACCAATGACTACTTGGAATTTGGTATCTTCACTGGGATATTCATTGTCTTAATCTGTATTCTGCTACTATAGTAGAATACCACCAACTAAGTTATTTATAAAGAAGAAAAGGTTATAAAGTTCATATTCTGAAAACAGGCGTGTTTGAGAAAATGGAGTGTGCTTTTGAAAACTTTTGTTTTTTAATTTTTCAGTACTAGGGATACCAGGTACACTCTACCACTGACATGTTATTTACTCCCAACCCCTTTTATTTTATTGTGAGACAGTGTCACTAAGATGCCCAGGCTCACTGTGAACCTCTCAGCCTTTCAGATAGCTGGAATTACAGACAGGCACTAATGTCCCCAGTTTAGTGAGGTCCTTTGTGCTGGTTGGGACCCTATTCCCTGGACCCCAGGGGTCTAGAGAATCACATGGCAAGATAAAAAGTCTTAATTAAGGTTTATCTGTTCCTTATAAAGCCAGGGTCCCATTATATAGGGAACCAGTCTTTTGTTCTCATTTAACCTTGATTACCTCCCAAAGGCCTCACCTCCAAAGGCTATACTCAATTAAATTTCCACCATCTTCAAGGTTCCCAATGAGGGTTAAATTTCAACATACCTGGGTATCCCTAGTAATATCTGATTGGAAAATCACAATGTGCCTGAAATGATGGGTATCCCTAGCAACATCTGATTGGAAAATCACAATGTGCCTAAAATGATGGCTCTTGGACACATCCTGAACGTGGTTCTTCTCCTGCCTTTTGCATTTTAAGTAATATCACATCTGCCTAGTTGGCTCTGTCCCAAAGCAAAAAGTTATTATTAATTTTCTCACTCATCCAATCAGTCCAAATAAATCAGTCTACTACAAATGCATCTCTTTCCACCATCTCCCATCTGGAATATCCAAACAACAACAATAAAAACATATTACTGCAACTGTCTGCTCCTCCTTCTGTGTTTCTATCATGCATTCTCCAAATACCATCCAGAGAAGTTATGAAAATGTAAATACACAAAAAAATAATTTTTAAAAAAAGATGTTCAATCATTTCATACTTCTTTTTGTAAAATTAAGACTTTTGAACCATGGTCTGAAGAGGTCCCTCGCTGCTTTGACCTGCCTTCTATTTCAAGCTGAGATCAGACACTTCTGCCTCCATTGCTGCGCCGCAGACTTATAGATGATCTTTCTGTTTAGGAATAACGACATATCATTGCTTTCTTAGCAGGGTAAATTTAAGTATTTCTTCCTTATTTTAGAATGACTGTCTCACTTTTAAATCTGCATAAGTTTTTGCATAAACTCATTGTAAAGAGGCTTAACCAGAGCATGTACATGCAAGGAGACCCTCTCCCTTCACATCACATTTGTTTCCTCATAACACTTGCCACAGTCTGTGCCTATCTTTCTCTTTTTGTATATAGTACAGGTCTATCCAAAGTGGATACAAAGTCCATAATATATAAATCTTATTGGTCAAATTCACAGTTGTGTCCTTAGTGTCCAAAATAGTTTTTGAGTCACAATCCATGCTCGGGGTTCTTTGAATTGATCTACTAACTAATGCTTGGCTCCATTAATGAGTTAGTAAATGATTACTTAACCACACCTATACATTTCTTGGGCTATTCTAATATATATATAGGGTTACCTATACTTAAGTAGCAATAGCTGGTTCTTGACTAAAGTACTAAATTACTTTTTCTGTTCTAACTAACTGTCTAGCTTTCCAGAGATACTTTGCAAGCTATTACTTATGGATTTCCTGAAGAAAGGCTTTACTTTTATTTGCTGCTAAGTCTTTTTTGTTGTTGTTGTTGTTGTTGTTTTGTGTGTGTGTGTGTGTTATATACAAAGATAAATGACATGGACTTGTGATGTTTCTGTACCATTTACTTCTCCTTCTGGTTAAAAGTAGAGAAAACCAAACATCAAATTGGGTAAGGAAAAGGGGGATTTATTCTCCTAAATAACAGTAAAGCACAGGTTTCTCTTTCCATGGATCTTCCTTGGTACTACCCAGAGCTTAGCTTCCAAGTGGAACAGATGGCTACAGCTGTTCTATGTCTGACATATTTTCAGGTTAAAATCCACCAAGAAAAAGGGACAGTCTTCATTCTAGACACCCCCAAAATATTTCCCTTTGTGTTACTGGTTCTAAACAAACCCCATACACATCACTGAAATTTTCTTTTTAAAAAAGGCACTGGGAGAACTTAATGTCCTAATTGGCTAACTTCATACCTCATTCCAAGCTCTACTTAGGTGTGACCTCTTCTTACTTAATCCCTGCCATTCTATTTAAAATAGGACTGACATTCTTTATAACATCTAAAACTATCTGACATCATTGCACAAATTATCAGTTATCTCCTTTATCCAAATGTTATCTCCATGAAAATTTATTTTACTTGATTTTGATAAATGCTGTAGTGCCAGCCCACAATACAGTGAAGGCATTCAATAAATAAATATTTTTGAATAAATAAATAAATAAATAAACTGATTCAGGGCTTAGGCCAAATGCTTTTATTCTATAATCTTCAGTGGACTGAATAAAGAATGGAGAACAACTCACAGCAGGGAATAGAAAAAAAGAGCCAAAGAATCTGGAGTGAAATAGCTCTTTGCACCTGATCACAGATGCTGTCTGGAAGTTATTTTGGCTGAGCTATTGTCTGTTTTGCTGAAAGTTCTGCTTCATGGTTAGCTTATGGCACATTATATTTTTCACATAACATTTTATATTATTCATGCTTGATTAATAAATAAAATGACAATTATTGTCATCTCCCATCAATGCTCACTTTACCAGTATGATTTTGTTTCAAAATATTCCTTTTTAATTTTGTTATGTTGCAGTTAAAAAAAAAAAAAAAACTCTTGTTTTTATATAATTCTCATTATAAAAATTCAAGAATTTTAATTGTTTTGGTAAAAGGAAGTAATCACTATGTAAATAAACCCAGAATATTATGTCTGCATATTTATAGGTAAAAGAGACATAATGCTGACAGCCAGATTAATTTTACAAAACATTATAAAATATGATATGTTATTTTACTTAAAATGTTGAATTTTAATTAACTGAAGAAAGTGATGAAAATCACATAGATACTTCATCACAAAAATGTTAGTTCAAAAATATCCCTTTAAATTTTTTAAGGAAAAATGAAACTATTTTTAAGTATTTCATATTTAGATGTACTTATTTACATTTGTATTCATCCTACTTTCAATTTTTGTTATATTTTTAGTTTGCAGGGATTATGACAGTTTTTTCCTATATCTGGATACACACTGTTTATGTGCTTTGAAATATTTTGAGGCTTTTTAATGTCTAGTGTGTGGCTGTTTTGACACCTTTAATCTTCACAATAACTGTATATAATGTGTAAATGTTGTTAGTTTCTTCAAGATTACATAACTAAAATGTTTCATAATTTAAATTATCGTATAAAACTCTGGCTCTGGATCTATATCATTATCTTTATCCCATTATACAATACAGTTTTATTGATTTTTGACTTTAGATATGGGCCCAGTGGTATTTAATATTGATTTTTTTCCACATAAGCTCAGTATAACTTTGAGACTTTTCTTTTCTTTTTTTTTTTTTAGCTCTTTTCATTTCCAGATTTTACCAAACTCTTATGTGCTATTTTCTGAGTCCCTGCATGTTCAAAATATCTGTGACCTTTTTATTCTAAGGACAAATTGTTTGGTAGGATATTTTTGACTCACATTTTCCTTAGAACATTGGGAGACATTGCTTCATTGTCTACTGGCAGTTCTGGACTGAAAATTTCTAAAGCCCTGTTAATTGTTTTCCACTGTTTAGGATATTTGTTTTTCCTCTCTGGGGGCTCATAAGGTGTTTTTGAGAACTCCAACTTTTATAACATCACCAATTGATTACTTGGCCTTTATGTTTCTTATCAGTTTCTTCTAAAGAATAAAGGTCCATTTTATTTGCATATTATTATTTTTAATTTCAGTGAATTCCTATTATACTTTTAAATTATTATTTGTGTTTAAATGATCTTTTTTCTGAAATAATAGTATCCTTGAAACTCGTTTTCCTTTTTTTCATTGCCATGATTTTTCACTCCAGGAAATTTAGTTATTTTCTGGGTTTTCTTGATCCTTTCATTCTTCTATTATATTTAGTAAACATTTTGAAATATGTCCAAGAAAAAGTAACAACAAGCTTCACGCCATGAAAATCTACCCCTAACAGAGCCCTATCCGACATGGAAGAAATAGAGTCAGCCAACACCAGTCCACTCTAGCCTTCCTGTCTCACATAAGGGGAGGGGAAAAAAGAAAGGTCTAGGGGATACTCTGAGATTATAGCCTAGGAACTTAGGTGTACTAAAATCTGAGATTTAATCATGTGTACATAGAGTACTTGCTCTCCTTACCATCTAACACCAACATCAACAAGACTTTGGTATGAAAATGAAAGATCACAATTGATAGAGCTTCCAGACAGACTCTATTTAATGAGGGATTCTTCGGGAAACCCAACTCTAAACATAGCCCAACTCCACACCAGATTTACATAAAGCCTTACACTGAAAGCTTGACTATTTCAGTGACTATAACTAAATACATCATACCAAACTTTTGGTATTCAACAAAAAATTACAAGGCATTGTAGAAATCAAGAACAATTTGAAGAAACAAACTAGGATCCCAATAAAACTCAGAAACACATATTTTCAAATATCAGAGAATTTAAAACAATTATGGTTAATATATTGGAAACACTAATAAAAAAGTAGCTAACATGCAAGAACAGATTTGTAATAGAAGGACATTCTAGAAATCAAAGACACTGTAGTAGAAATAAATATGTTTGATGGGCCCATCAGTAGACTGAATATGGCCAAGGAAATAATCAGCAAGCTTGAAGATCCATCAATAGAAACTTTAAAAAGTGAAATATATAAAGGGAAAGAATTAAAAAGGAATAGATTATCCAAGAACAGTAGAATAATTATAAAAGATGTAACATATAAATAATAAAATACCAGAAATATAAGAAATATAGAAAGAAAAAGAAGAAATATTTGAAGTAATAATTACAGTTTGTTTTTTTTTAAATAATGACAGATGCCAATCTGCATATCCAGGAAACTCAAGACAAACAAGTAGGATAAATACCAAAAATGTCTATACCTAGGTATATCTTAAATACACAAAATCAAAGATAAAAAAAAATCTTTGAAAGATTTTGAAAAAATTCAACAGTGAAGAAGCCTATCTTTAAAGGATTAAGAATAGGAATTGCATGAAACTTTTAAATAGAAACCACAAAAGCAAGGAGAGAGTGAAATATATAAACTGTTGGGGGGGTGGAAGCACAAATCCTAGATTCCTGGAAATATCTTTTTTTTTTTTTTTTTAAGAATTTCCTTCCATTATCAATCTGCTTGCATGATGTCAACTTTTCCATGAACATTCTTAACAGATTAAATATAATTGTTTTACATCCTCTCTTTAATAATTCAAAATATGTCATACCTGAATCTTATTCTGATGCCTAATTTGTCTCCTCAAAGTGTTTTTTCTTGCCTTTAAGCATAACATTTTTTTTGTGTTTGAAAAACTAGGCAAGATGTACTTACGTATTCACTGATGTTATCATTCAAAAGTGATGAAAAAATAAAGACTTTTTC
Source organism: Marmota flaviventris (assembly GCF_047511675.1). Taxonomy (NCBI): domain Eukaryota; kingdom Metazoa; phylum Chordata; class Mammalia; order Rodentia; family Sciuridae; genus Marmota; species Marmota flaviventris. Next base: position 28,955,149 of record NC_092500.1, on the reverse strand, counting down.
AGACAATTGTAAATTGATGGAATGTGCCCCTAGTAGATCTTCCTTGCAAGAAATTTTAAAAGTTCTTTAAAGAGAGAGAATGACATAGGTCAGAAACTTAGAGCTATACAAAGGAAGAAGGATCATTAAAGGAGGAATAAATGATGGTAAAATAATATTATTTGTCTTATTCATAATTTATCTAACAAATAGTTTATTCAAAATAATGATAGCAAAAATATATTGGGTGATTATACTGTATAAATACATGAAATGAAAGCTGTGGCTCAGTGGCAGAGCACCTGCCTAGCATGTGTGAGGCATTGGGTTTGATTCTCAGCACCACATAAAAATAAATAAAATAAAGGTCCATTAACAACGAAAAGATTAAAAAAATAAATGAAATGAATGACATCAATGCTATAAGGGATGGGGAAAGAAATTTGGAATACTCTCTTTATCAGTTTTAGTCAAAATTGTCCAAGTCTAGAAGCAATCAAGACATCCTTTAATAGGTTAATGAATAAACAGTAGTATTTTTATGTAGTTGGAGAATTATTCAGAAATTAAAGCCAAATTTAGCAATCAAGTCACAAAGACTTAGAGAAAAATTAAATGCACATTGATAAAGAAAAGCCACTTTGAAAAGTCTATGTATTATATGATTCCAACCATATCATATTATGAAAAAGCAAAATTATGACGCAGTAAAAATATCAACAGTTGCCAGAACAACAGTTTGGAAAGGGTGGTTGTGCATGAATAGGTGAAGCACAGGGGATTTTTTTTTTTAAGACATTGATATGGACATATAATGCTGTAGTGGTGAATATAGGACATTCTGCCCTTGTCAAAAGCCACAGAATGATACAACAAAAGTAGTGAATTGTAACGTAAACAGTGGACTTTGTAACAGTGGTTCCTTCATTAAAACAAATGTTCCATACTAAAGCAAGGCAGTAATAGGGGAAGTGTGTTCAGGAGGGTCTCTGTATTACCTGATTTATTTTTTTCTAGGTCTAAAACTTCTATTTTTTTTCAGTATCATTACTTTATATCAAAAGCACAAAATAGTGTATTCATTTGTTCACTAATTTGCTTTCATTTTTAAGTTCCTACTGTTATCACAGGAACTGTACTAGAGACATGAGCCCTCATGAATCTCTCAGGGTACAGTGAGAACATAGATTACATATAAAGGATTATACTGGGCTAAGGGTAGACTATGAAGTGATTGTTAAGGTTACTATGACTCCCACTGTCACTACTTCTGGTTAATGTAGGGTTTCTGCACTAGTCCACAAGTATAACCACACACTGTGTGCCTTATGCATAAACCCAATAAATTTTGTATCCTTTAGCAAATATTTTTTTTTCTTGTTAAGGAAAACATTTTAAATCAAAAGAAGTTTGTGCCAAAGCAGGAAAACTGTATCACAGAGTACATTCATGATGTTCTTACTACAGAATATTCTTTGACTTCTGACTTTCAAGGTCTATACATACATGTAAATGTCAACAGTCCTAAAGCTTTGCTCCCACGCTTTCTAACTCCAATGTCTGTTGGCTCTGTTATGATTAATATCTGGTCTTCTTTTAACTGAATGTTCTTTATGCTGTCTAACTTGGTTAAAACACTTGTTCTAAATTTTAAAGTTAATTTATTGATTTGCTTACAAAATGATACGTCTTCAGCATAGTGTTCACAGCTGGTGGAGGTGAATAAACTATTCACCTCCAGAGTCTAAACATCCAAACTTTACACTTTGTATGCCTCATCTATTAAGTTTACTCAGTTTGCAAATTGAGATGATATTTAGTATATTTTTTACAAGTTGCTAATAAGTTTGGTCTCTCCTTATTTTATCTTATAAATAATCTTATAATAATCTTTCAATTTTCAAAAATATCATATTATCTCATAATTGTTAATGAAAATTATAGTTACATATTAAAAACAAATATACCATAGAAAAGGAGTTTGAAAGTGATTTTATGTACTAGGTTTACTAGTAATTAACAAAATATTTGAAAAAGTGAGGGTATGGAATTTGGTTAATGTAGACACCACATATAAAGACCAACTTCATCTTTCTTATAATTTACGTCACCAAATAAACATCTCAGGAATCAAAGGTGCTTCTGCTTTATGTGAGAAAATTTAGACATTCAGTTTATAACAACCAGGAAACTTTTCGCTGAAAAGAATTATAAAATTTTATATTTTTACTTAATGTGTTTCATATGTTTTTAACTTCCTTAAATTGTCTGAAGTGCATAATTTTATACTATAGTTATTTTTTAAGTTTTCTGTTGGTGTTCATTGGCCATTTACAATAAGCACTGATTCTTTCTTGTACTTAGACTTAAACATGAACTCCTTAATGCAGCTATAGTTATGTCTCTGAGATGGCCTCCTGCCCTGCCCACCCCATCTTGACCAGTCACATGCTTCATTTCCCACACATATCAAGTCACACCAATCCAATGAACAAATTCTTTTCCATATCACATTCTTCATTTGCGTCCTTCCCTTTGTTTTTATGTGTTGCTTCTCCTTCTTAAAAAAATTTTGCCATTAATCGTTTGTCCCAGTGAAGATTTCATGACTCCTCCAAACTGAGATAGGTTTTCTATTATTTTTCTTCATAGTATCCTGCTTTAGTTTTTATGTTTTTAATTCAGTACATCTTCAGTCAGTCCTCAAGCTGGTACCATTTACTGAACACTTGGTTGTATGAAGTACCATTCTAGCCACTCAGTGAGTGATTAAGTTTAACTAACTTTTTCTCCTACTCATCATTTCATAATAACCCATCTTTCACTCACTTAAGAAGATTTTACTGACTGTTGACATACTGGGCAGGTTGTGATCATTATTAGTGGATCAAAAATAGAGGAACACGATAAGCTTCAGAACTGGAGAGATTGGCAGCAGAGAGAATATGATATCAATCCTTCAATCTGCACAAGTATACATGTATCTCATTCTGTGTAAATATATACACACACATACTACATAGAAGACTTTGAAGTAAATATACCCAGATGTCAATAATGTTCATCTATAAGTGTTTTAATTACACAAAATACCATTTTTATTTATTTTATACAGTTTTTATTTTAAAAAATATTTAGTTCTTAGTTCTTATTGACTGTCAACCCTCACTATATCTGAATAAATTATCTATTCAGTTGTACCACCTGGAAAACAGAGCTCTTAAATCATCTTTATGAGAATTTATTATGCTATTCATATCAGTGTTAAAACCAAAACTCTCTGGTAAGAATTATTTATTTCATCCATATTACTGGCTACCATATCAATAGCAAATGTGATATTCTGCTCTCCTGTTTTATATACAATGTAATTGTATTTATCAATAATTACTATTAAGTATTTCCAGACTTAGTATATAGAATTTAGCATAACTAGTAAAATTCATATTTCAAATAAATGACAATTTATGTGATTGTCAGTATGTTCTTTGCAATATTTGGGACATATTTACACTAAGGAATTATTCATTTAAGTTAACTGAGCATCTTGGAATTTACTGCCAACACTAATTAGTTCAGAATTTGAACAGGAAAGAGGAAGAGTGGATCATTTTGCACACCAACAAATTTTACCAAGATTGCATGTAGCATCTTGGAAACTCTACAATCGTAGGGAATTAACATTTCAACTAAGAATGTAAAATGTGTAATACTAAATACCTCTTAGGGTGTATGCAGTTTTTTTTTTTTTCATTAGGGCTAATAAATCTAACTTTATCAAGGAGAATTTGAGAGCAGGAGCATGGAGCTTTTGGAGAACAGCAGTGGGCTGGGGGAGATGTTCTAATCTTTTGTAACGCAAGGTGATATTCTTGATGTTGCCTAAAATTTAAAGATAAGTGTAGTTTTAAATCATAGAAGAAATTAAAACTTCTGAAAAGTGCATGTGAAGAATTTAGTTTATAATGATCCACATGGTCACTGTGTAACACAGGAAGACATTTGTAGGTTCTGTTACAGCTAAGTCTATTTTAAGCAGCTTTATGACCAACATAATACCTTAAGAAGTAGCTAAGTACATGATGTAACTGAGGGTAGTTGTGAATGCCCCTTTATGCCAGTAATTGTTCTCCAGAGAAGCAAGACGAATGAAATATATGTGTGTATGTATATAGTCTTTAGAAATTCACTTTAAGGAATTGTCTCATGCAATTGTGAGGGCTTCAAGTTTAAAATTTTAGATCTGATTAGTAAACTGGAAATTCAGGCAGAAGTTGGTGCATCTTTAAGTCTGAAAGTTTTCGGGCAAGCTGGCAGGCGGGCAACTCAAGCAGAATTTCTATATTACTGTCTTGAGACATAATTCTTTTTTCCCTGACACACTAGAGTTTTTCATTAGTTCATTGGATAAACCCTGTCTACATTATTGAAGGTAATCTCCTTTATGTAAAGTCAATTGACTATAGATGTCAGTTCCATCTACAAAACTCCTTCACCACAATATCAGAACTATTATTTGTCAAAACTACTGTGCACCACAATCCAACCAAGTTGACACATAAAGTTAACCTTTTTAACTCCTATTCATTTGAAAGTTTCAAAGCATATCATTCTTAACAAAGGGTGAAGAACCTCTGCTTGGAAGTTAGGTGACCTCTGTGTTTAATGTTCCTGATTATGGAATCTTGAAAAGTTCACTTAATTTCTTTTTATCTCAGACCTTTTTTTCTGTAAAATAGACAAAATAATACCCCTTGTTGTGATGAACATGAGGATTGAATATTTGAGTGATCTATTGGATAAAAAAGTATATATATAGCACAGATTCCAATGCACAGGGAGTATTTGTCAAATAATAGTTTTGTTAACATAGATCGCTATTGTTATTATTCTGTAATTCACAAAGACTTGTGTTTAAATTTATGTTGCTCTCTGAGTTATTTAGGTAGATTTCCTAGGAATGCTAACACTCTATCTTGACCACTGTTCCTCTTCCTGGTAGGTTTTCTAAGGGAGCTTCACATACAAGGAATATTAAGAAGAATTTAAGTACAACTTCATTATTAACTACTCTATCTCCTGGCATATTAATAAGTCATTGGAGCATACCAGTTATTCTGAAATGTGGCCATTCATGCATTTAATTTATTTATTTATTTTGGAGTGGGAGAGGAGGAAATATGGAGTAAGGTGTGGGGGAGATTTAATTACATGCCTTTAACAGAGCTGTCTGGAAGCAGTTCCAGCAGGGGAAAGAGAACCTATGGATGAGGAAAAGCAGGGGAAAAAGAGAAAATTAGAATTTATTCAAAATCTATCTCATCTCTGCCTACCTTTCTTAAGCCTGCCACCCCTACTAAAAAGAAACTAAATTCAATTAAAACAAGAGAGTACTGAGAACATCTGCCTCCTTCCCCTGCATGTTCCCTGCTAGTTCAACAGTTGTGCTCTGCCTGGTTGAGATGCATGAGCTCCTATTCAGTGATGAAGACAGCAGGAAAAGATCTCAATCAGGAATATCTGGGGAGAGAAGTGCTGGGAAAGGAATGTCTGGGCAGGCAGGAGATCAGAGTCTCGCAATTTGTATAATAACATTTTATTTTATAGACCCAGACTGATGTGACCCAGTGATGTCTTGCTTAAATATAGGAATCAAAGAAGAATTTGACAAACTTTTATTATACCCAAACCATTTTAGTGATTTATATCATATCTGTATAAAACCATACTACTTCTTAATATTTTATTGAATCAAATGCAAATTGATTATTCTAAAAATTTAACTATATATATATATATATATATATATAGATATATATATATATGACATATATACACATATATACAAACATATACATATACATATAATGATTTCTGTGAAATCATGGGTGCTATTATTGTGTGTGCACATGTGTACATATCAAAAATAAAATTTAAATCTGTGTGAGCTGTCTAAATCTATACCTCATTCAACCAATTGGAAGCATAACATACTTTAAAGAAAAACTAGTTTTATGTAGGTGAAAAGGTTAGTTTTATACAGGTATTTTCTGAATTCCCATTATCACAACAAGCTTGTCAATTAAAAGTGTCAGAAATGGTTTTATGCACTGTGGTACAGACACAGTTGAGGCAGTCATTGAGTGCACTTCCAAGTTGGTCCTATAAAGAAAATGAAATAGGTAAAGAAAAAGGAAATGAGTTACTGGAAGAGTGAATTATTTATTTTAATATGAATGAGGAAAATTATCATTTAATATACCTGTGATTTGAGTGTTCAATGAAAAACCATAAACACTGCTTATTTTTAAGTAGGTGGCATAATCCTAAGATTCAAAAACAACTGGCTGTTGTTTGAAAAAAAAATCTTCATAGAGAAGGAGAGAACTTCCTTGGGTTTGGATTGGTTTTGAGAAGAAGAAGATGGAAAATCATACATAAAACCCACATTGCACATCAGTCGAAGGGGAGATGAGAGACTATTCACATCACTGTGAGTTGCATGCCAGTTCCTGACCTCAATATTTTTGGATAAGTAAGAGCTAATAAACTTCTCACACACAGAAATCTAGAGTATAAAAACATTCTCCACCAACTTGGAATATAACATTGGCCCATCCTTTGGAAAAAACTCTTTCAAATAATTAGGATAACTGAAAATATTTAATTCAAACATGAGTTATTGAAATAGGGAGAATATAATATAAACTCAGAATTATTGAAGAAAATTGTAGGTTGCATATTCTAATTCATTGGAGCAACCCCTAAACATTGCAAGGAGGAGATATATAACTAAATAAATAGATAAAACAGAAATTTTAAAAAATATATTTATTAATTTATTAAATTTTATTAGAGACAGAGTCTCGCTGAGTTGCTTAGGGCCTTGCTAAGTTGCTGAGGCTGGATTTAAACTCACAATCTTCCTACCTCAGCCTCCTGAGTTGCTGGGATTAAAGGCATGTACCACTGCACTCAACTTAAAACAAAAATCTTAAACATACTAAAGTAACAAAAATAAAAAAAGAACAGAGAAGCAAAAACTAAATAAATAATAAAATGATTAGATCTAAAATTAAGCATATTGACCATTCCATAAATTGCTAGTGGATTAAACATATAATAAGCAAATGTGGAAGTGATCAAAATAGATATATTTTTAAAAGACAATACTGCATAATAATTAAAATAAATTATTGACATGAAATGTAGATGAACCTAAAAGTCATTATGCTGAATGAAAGAAGCCTTATAGAAAGGATATATACTCTATGAATTTATTCATATCAGATTTTAGAAGAGGAAAACTAATATTTGTGCTGCTATGGCAAAATACTTGAGACTGGGTAATCTATAAACAACAAAAATTTATTTCTCACTGTCTGGAGCCTGGAAGTCCAAAATCCAGGTTTCCCTGAGGTTCTGGTCACTTCCTCCAAGATGAGGTCTTGGTATTGTATATTCTGGCCTCTAGCCTCCAGGGTGGGGACAAATGCCACTTTGTCCCACTGCAAAAACGATGGGAGGAGGTAGAGAGTAGCATCTGCTACCCAAATCGCTTTTTACAAGGTTCTTATCCCATCCATGAGGGCCATCAATGAGGGCCCCACCTCAGCACTTCCACACTGGTGATTAAGTTTCCACACATTAAATTTGGAGGACACATTCAGACTATAATACAAATTAATCCTGAAAAGGTTCAGAAGAGTGGAGAGTCAAAATGGATTGAGAAGAAAGAACTCAGAAGTACACAAATAAGTTTTCTAGAATATATATATATTCTATATATCTTGGTAAGAATTTGATGCACAGGTATGTGTGTTTCACTATAAACAAATTTTAGCCAAAAGACAAAACTAAAAATTGAACTCTAGGCAACACTATTATAATATATATAACACATATGTATTATTATGTATGTAACAAATTATTATGTATATACTAATAAAATATTAATAGCAGTACACCATATCTGAAATTTATTTTCAGAAGTATTAAATAATAAAATGGTTGAAGGATGGCTAGAAAGTATATTTGATAAATATTTCACAATTGAAAATAGATTAGAGTGTTAATTTTAAAATAATTCTGGTGAGTATAAGAATATTTAGTGTGAAATTCTTTGAACTTTTCAGTATATCTGGAATTCTTTGTAATAAAAAGTAATATGGGGGTCAACACAAAATCTATAATGATTGACTAAAAATTACTGATTTTTGTAATGACTAAATGCATTTTTGTAAATTGATGAAGAAAAAAAGACAAATATGAATAGGGATATAGAAGATGTGGACAAAATTGCTGTCCACCAAGAATTCAGGATCTTTTAGAATCAGTTATTTATTCTCATGAAACAGTGGTTACCTGGAGTAACTCCAGAGTGACTTTGTTTCACCTGGTATTAAGAATTTAGCTGATCTGTGTTCATCTTATGCCAATGGAAAAAGTGTACAGAACCAGTGGAAACTTCTAAAAACCTAACCTCCAAACTTGTACATTCTCAGTTATGCACATGTACTATATACCAAAGAAAATCACATGGGCGAGAAGATACACTCTATCATTATGAGGTCATGGCAAAGATGGAAACAAGGGAGATGCAGAGAATTGGGGCTAGTTGCAAAGTCTTCCACAACCTCAACAAATGCAGAACAAATACAATATCCCAAAACAGCAGCATACATGTCATTTTTAATTTCATATGTAATGTTTACAAAAAAATGATTATTTTTGAGCTGTAAAATACGTCACCACGCATTTTAAAGGGATAAAATCGTGTGGAGTATATTCTTTGACCAGAATAAGTAAGCTGCAAGTCAATAAAAAAAATTATAAGGTAATTAGAAACTAGTAAATAAATTTCTAAATAACTCATAGATCAAAAAAGAATAAAATGAAAATGGGAAAAGAATTTAACTCAGTTATAGAAAAATACTTCATGCCTAAAACCATGGGATATAAAGTCATTCAGAGGGAAATTAGCCGACTAAACAATTTAACCTGAAGAAAACATATAAATGATTTGTTTTAGTCGGATTTTTCATTGTTGTGTGAGACAAAAAGACCTGACAAGAACAATTTTAGAGTTTATTTGGCACTCAAGGTTTCAAAGGTCTCAGTCCGTAGACAGCTGACTCCGTTTCTGTGGGCCTAAGGTGAGGCAGAACATCATGGCAGAAGAGAGTTGAGGAGAGGAAAAAAAGCTCAGGCCATGGCAAACAGGAGAGAGAGAGAGAGAGAGAGAGAGAGAGAGAGGGAGGGAGGGAGGGAGAGAAAGAAACACACTCTACTCATCAGGGGCAAAATATGAACCCCAAAGTCATGCCCCCAATGACCTATCCCTTCCAGCCACACACAACTTGTCTTCAGTTATTACTCAGTTAATCTGTATCAGGAAATTAATCCACTGATTGGGTTATAACTCTGACCCTTTTACCTCAACTTTCTTGCATTGTCTCCAATTGAGCTTTAAGAGGACACCTTATGTCTTAATTTGTCTTCAATACATTATTTTCTCTCGTTGATTATATTTCTATAAAAATATCTAAAATATGAAAGAAGCAATCAGCTTAATAAAGTGCTAATAAATATCATTTCCTGAATGCCTATTTTGTGCCAGTCCTTCTAACATTTGGATTGAGATGGTGGTTAACCTTGGTTGTCAACATGACTGGACTGAGACACCTGGAAGATTGGTAAAGCACACTTTAGTTGTGTCCATGAGGGTGTTTCCAGAGACAACTGCATATACATCAGGGAACTCAGGTGGGGGAGAATGACCAGGAATTTTGGCCCCACAGTCCACCATTCTGGAGACCTGCATAGAACAGACAGAAGAAGAAGACTGAAGCTCACCCCTACACAAGATCTCTTCTTAAGTGAGTGGGATTTTTTGCTATTGCATTGCCCAGAACATTGGACATCAGATACTTCAACTTTTGAACACAGGGACTCAAAGAACCAGCAGCACCTCTGCAGGGAGCTTCCACACCTTTAGCCTCAGACAGGAGCTGTGGTTGTGCCCTTTTATCTGAGGCTCCAGCCTCTTGGACTAAGCAGCTACTGGTTCCCTCAGTTCTCAGCCAGCAGATGACCACTGTGGGTCTCTTCACTCTCTGATCCTGTAAACCAGTCTTGTACATCCCATCTTATGATTGCCTGTACAGGCTATTGGTTCTGTTCCTCTAGAAAACCTGACTTCTACAATTGTATAAGTGTATCCACATATTTAGTTCTCTCTAAATCTCTTATAAGGCATTTCATTATTACTATTTTAAAAATTTAAAAAACCCTAAGTCATAGAGAGATTAAGTAATTTAAAAAGTAGTATTTTGTCCTAATTCCACTAAATTCACAAAGCTAAGCAGAAATATGGGTGCTGAAGGAAGAAACAGACAACAAAATATCTGTCACATGATTCATCAGAGCTCAGGAAAATAGAAAAATAAAATAAAATCAGTACATGAATGAAGACAGTGCAAAAGAAAATACTCCAACAGCAAGCAGGAACAGAGAGGAAGGAAAACAATAGAGGAGTATTAACATGTCACAAAACTAAAGAAATGAAGATTCCATAAAAATAACATGATGAAAGATAAATAAAGCAAAGAGGTCCTACTAGTGAAGGACTAAAAAAATCCCTTCTTGTCAGTATAGAAAACAAAGAAATTATCCACCTCTAACTGTTGATTTTACAAACAGAAAGAAGAGGCAACAAAATAAGATGAATACGATGACTATATGGATAAATCTAAACATGCTTTGAAATCTCCTGTAATCTTTAATTTATGTCTCACTGGACAGTCATGTCACAAGAACAAACTTTGCTTCTTTGAATGCTAAGGAATTTGGTGTGTGTGTGTGTGTGTGTGTGTGTGTGTGTGTGTGTGTGTGTGTTTAGGCTAAGGCATTGCTACATCAAAGAAAATTGCAATTCTGTTAGTACAGAGGTAGACTGTGGATATTGGGATTAAGATTAAAATGGATGTGGGGGTTAAGTAAACGACTGAAACTAGCAACAAGGATGTCCCTGATGATAACTGGCAAAAAGACAGTTGCAGTGACACGGTGGTAAGAACAAATATTCAAGAAATCTCACTATAAGGGAAAAAGTAGCTAAAGGGTCAGAAGTACAGGGTGAGCTTTAAACACTACGCAATCTTATGAACCAGCAATATTTTATTAATTTTCGTTGTTTATAAAGTATTGAATTAATTTTTTTCTAAATTCTCAAAATGCATTTATACATTCACAAATATAAAATATAAAATGAGTGAATATAAACTAATGTATGCACAGAAATTCCTGTCTAGGTTTGGAAGATCTCATATTTCTTAATTTCTAAAACTAGGGAGAAAGGCTTATAAAATAAAATGAAGTTGAAGATCATGGCTAAAGTGAAAACCATTTATATCACAGATGTTACCTTTGGGTATGCCAATACAGCAGAGGCCACCTGTTGGGAGCCTCAGGGTCCATTCAATAATCACTTTTCATTTCTCATTTGTAGAAGGGAATGATACATAAAATTTAGATGAATACTTTGCAAATATTATACTTAAGAATTGGCACTACTGCTGTTTTCAAAGACTTGTACTAAACACGGCCAAATTAAAAGCACTATGGAGAATATTTGTAGCGACACTTTGATTCCTCTGTGGTTATTTCTCGAGGAAGGTAAGAACCATGGAATACTTCTAACATGTGGAATAGGATTGGGAAGTAGAGTTCACATTTTATGAACTTTATGAAATATACTGTGTTTACACAGGTGTTTGTGATAAGTAAGTAGATCAGTCCAGTCATATCTCTTACTGCGAGGAATGCAAAAGGATTTTTAGTTGAGGATAAAGAATTTCCTTTTAATTTTACTAGGAAACATCTAGAATTATTGAAGATATAATTTAGAATTTAGATTTCAAAGTTAAGCCTTGCCTGGGCTTAGAGATAGAAAGAAACATTCATTCTGTTTTGTGTTTTGTTTTTTGAATATAATATTACTTTTTATATGGCTTCACACTCAAGTCATCTGCTACCCTGTTGTTGGACTGAAAATACTTGAAAGTATGAAGCACAATTATACCCACTTGGTATCTTATATTAAAAGCAGATAATAAAATGTTGCCTTTTCTTTTTACTCTTTGTGTGCATTTCTTCTACTGTGTGATGGTACCCAGGAATAGGCTCAAGATATTTATGTATCCAGTAAATATTAGCTAATTTTATTTAAATATTGACTTTTTTTATAAACAGTAAAATATGCAGTTATGAGGTCATTCAGAATTTCAGGGCACATTGGGCTTTAGTAAAATATACACCCTTCTGGTTGGGATTTATTTTGTCACATTTCATGTCTAAGTGGTGATTCTTACACAAATATTATCTTTGGTTTCATAATGATTTATAACTTTTGGAATTTTTTAATTTTAAAGAATGAATTACAGTTAAATCAAGGCTTTAAATAGTTCCTTTGTAGAGTTACAACTCTCATCTTGCTTCTCCAATCCATCTAAATAATTAAGCCTTATCAAACAGAGGTATATGTAATATTGCCAAATTACAAAAATACCAACCTCTTTTATCTTCCATTGTAATAAGTGTTAAGGCTCAGATTTATTGTCATGTTAAATAGAATGACAAATATACAGTTTATATAGGAAATGTAACCAACTAACTTAATCCTGAAATTATGACTATGTAGCTAGATGTGACAATTATGATTCCTGCCAAGCCCAGAGACATTTTTAAGGAAGTGTTTCACTGAGCACTTTTATGACAGGACTACCCTCTACAGTTAGGTTTTACAATGTGATAGCACACATAAACACTGACTGCTAGACCATGACTGAATGCTACATCCCAGAAAAGTATATATATGCCAGTGGATGAGAATGCTCAGTGGAAGATGCTCTGCACTACAGTATACTCTTTGTCATTATCTGAACCAGGAGCTACAGAATATAGTTATCTACTTTTCTTTGTATTAATAACCAGTACTTCTTTGCATACTTCACCTAGTAACAGAATGATCTGATTTATGAAAAACCTGTTAGACATAGTTCAGAAAGCTTGGCACTGTCCCTGCCATAGGTAAAACACAAAGATTAATGTAGAAATGGGCTTTTAATGAAACCATTCTAATTAAAGGCCATCACTGTCCTCTTTGGAGATATTATGTTGGGCCTATTGGAATATATGTTATCTTCCAATTAGATCGTTAAGATGAGATGTAACTTGAGAACTGGTAATGTCATTATGGCACATAATTGGAAAAGTCTGGTCTTAGAGACAGGGAGAGAGGGGGAGTGAGAGAGAGAGAGGGAGGAGGGAAATATTATAAGTCTGCAAAAAGCATTTCCGAATTCAATAGTAAACTTAATTATCAGTTTTGTAAATCAGCTAATGATGTTCTCTCTTTACACTAATTTGTTTTGATATTTATTAATGGTAATTAACAGAATCTCAGTTAAACAGAGTATATGTATTAATTGGCAAAGGTATCTGAAACCTAAAATAAACAAAGATAGAGGCTATGCATAGCACAAGAAAGGTGTGAGGAATCATAAGGAAAGCAAATTTATGAGGAAGCAGAAGCTATTATGAACATAGATTGTGAAAAGGCTGAAGAGCAGATGTTTGGAAGACAGTAAACAACACATTAAAAATGCTCATTACTGAACCACCCAGAGCTGCTTAGAATGGAATTCCCACCTCTGTGAGACTGGCTACTACAGTGGACTCCATCATTCCTCAGACCTGGTTTCATGTCTTAGGCTCATATCCATTCATACCCTGATATTATTTCCCTTGTTACCTGGCAATAACTTGAATAATTCTGTATAGATTAATGCTAGTTATGGAAACATTTGAAATAAGGAAATTGCTATTTTTATGTGAAAGAATTGATTTGAAGGCAATGTGTAAAAAAAATGAATTATGTCAAATACTGGATCTTAGTGATTTAACTCATACCAGCCTTTAAATTTATAATATTTAATCAAAATGGCTTTGGAATACAAAAAATTCAGACACAAAGAAAGAGTTGTTAAGATAGTAATATAGAATTCACAACTAAGAGCCCAGAGATAAGGCAGGTACCATTATCTATGATCTGTTGCTTAATAATATAACTATCACCTGGCTAGCATGCCTGAGTACCTGGGTCCAATCCCCAGAATCTCAAAAAAAAAATCATTTTTTTCTTTATCCCAAAGGTCAGGAAGATAGTCTGGCAGTGATCTCAATCTTTAAACAGTTCAATCTTGGCATTTATTTTAAAACCACATACTCATTTTCATAATAAAATGTTCAGGATATTAGAGTATATTCTCAATATATTATTTATTTACTGTCCCCTAAGTACAGGACTTTACCACTATATATATGTGCTCTTCTACATATTCCATTGTACCATTGGTCTATAAGATGTTAAAAGAATTTTATTGAATATGTTTGAAGTATTTCAAAAGGCAGCTTGGTTTTTAATCTATGCTTCTTTGGGGGTTTTGAAGAAGATATTTATTCCTTGATGTAAAAAGGATCTGTTTTAAGAGTTGGAAACTCTGCACCTGTGTATATGTATATTTTTAGCAATAAAGCAGCATGGGCTGAGAATGCACTGAAATATATATATATATAACTAAATGACCGATCTGTACCAATAAGTATCAAAAAAAAGCTATGAAATGAAACATATTTACAAAACACAACTTAGAAAAGATGGCAGAGAGAGAAAGGAACAGAGCATCTAGTATATCCAATATCTATTAAAAAGTACAATGTAATCTATTATTAAAAACCTTCCTACAAACCCTAATGCCAGTAATGGCAGAGTAACTTGTGTATTACTGACCCTCATGCAGACAACAACTTTGTAAACCCTGGATAAAATATTCAGATCAAACAAAGTGACCACAGTAGGCAGGAGCTAGATGGAGTAAACCCACAAGGAAGGAAACTGCATCTACTTTTTATTTTGTGCTGCTCTCAAGTCAGTACACAGCTAAAATTTTACTAGGTTAGGGATAGTAAGGAAATTCTATAAGAGGAAAATGTGGAGAGAAGAGCCCCAAATCTCTACATAAACACCATTAAAATTATTTTTTCTATGTAGGAGAAACTTCAAAGAACTCAGCGAGAAGTGACATCTGGAAGACTGTGAGGGATGCCTAGTTTCAGTTGATTTCCTCTTCAGTGGAGCCATAAGTTTGAATCTGAATCAATTCAATTTAATTCCTATGAGAATAACAAATCAATACTCTTTAGGAAAAAAAATTGAAAGTTGGTTCTACAATGTCATTCACAATAATCACCATGTAATAAAATTAGTAAGCAATGAGGAAAAAAAAAAGAAATTGTGACCCACAGTCAAGAGAAAAATTAATGAAACCTATGATAAAATACTCAAAATATTGAAATTAGAATACAAGGATTTAGATAAATAATTGTAAGTAAATTTGGGAACCTAAAGTAAAATATATACATAGTGAATAGGCAGATAAGGAATTTCAGCAGAGAAATGAAAATTCTATAATGTTATGGATTGACATAAAAAATAAAATGACTCAATGGAAATTTTACAACTGAGCAAAACAATATTTGCTATCAAAATGTCTCTGCATATGATAAAGTAAGTTTGAGAACAGACGAAAAGAAAATATTCAACTAGAATAGAAAAATTCTCAGTGACCATAGAGAATATATCAAAAAACCCAAGATATATGTAATAGAATCCATAAAGGTAAAGAGAAATAATAGAAATAACAGGCATATATTATACAATTGGAGGGTATGTTACACTTGTTGGGCTACCTTAACAGAATACCAGATTGGTGGTTTAACAACAGAAATTCATTTTCTCACAATTTTAGAGACTAGATGTCCAAGATCAAGATACTGTCAGGGGTGGTTTCTGGTGAGGCATCTGGTCTGGGCTATGGGAAGCCATTTTCATGCTTTGTCCTCACATGGCCTCTTCTCTATGCATATAGGTAGAGAGAGATCTCTGGTGTTTCTCTTTCATTAGGAGATGGCTTCTATTGAATTAAGGATCCAAGGCTGTTTCCTAACTTAAGCTTTATTATCCATAGACCTTTTCTACAAAGTGAGTTATACTGGGAGCTAAGTTAACTTCTTCATATGAAGTTTGAAGAAACCAAAGATAGTTAACAAATGGCCCAAATTTTCCCAAATGTGGTAACAGATATCTACAAACATATTTGACATTCTCAGCAAACTTCAAGCAAGATAAATACAAAGAAGAAGCACAGTTTGGGCACAGTAAAACTGTTGGTAATCAAAGCTAAAAAGTATCCAAAATATAGATGGAAAAAAATTATACATTACTTATAAGGAGTAAGCAATCCAAATAACAGCTGACATAAAACCGATAGAGATTAGCTGGTGTTGAAGTGACATCTTTAAAGTGCTGAAAGGATATTTACTATGAAATTTATGTCCAGAAAAAAAAAATTTAAAATAAAGATAAAATAAAAACATATCAATAAATACAAAAAGGGGTATTTGGATTAGTAGAATGTTACTGTAAGAAGTGGTGAAAGAAATTTTCAGAATGAAGAAATATTTGAAGGTGAAGGAGGAAATGTTGAACCCCAGAAATGATAAATGTGGAGATAAGCAGAAAGCAATATTTAATTGTCTTTATTTAAAATTATATCTGACATTAAAGTAAAATCATAATATTTTTCTGAGTAGTCTAATATATTAAAATACAATAGATATTCAATTTACAAAGAATGGGGATAAATGAACGTGGACTCTGAAATATGGATCTAGAGTTTGATATGGTGCACCGCCCATTTTTCCATCTCTGACTTTACTTGTGCTGTTTTACGACTTTACTTTGTGGCCTGGGACCATTCGCACATTTTTAGGATTTGAATCATGTGACTGTACTTGAACCACCTTCTTGGGAATTTTTGGAGTGGGAGAAAAGCTCTGGGTTTGATGAACACCAATGATAGCATGTCTTCACTGTGTTTCACCCACTCTAAAGGACATTTCTTTGCTAGAAACCTCAAAACCAGATTCTATGTTGTATTCTTCTTTGTATCTACTTTAGCTCCAATCCAATACATCAATCTTCTGTTAGACTCTTAAATGTCCATTGAGTAAACAGATGATTAAATTAATGAAGGAATGATGGAAAGAAAACAGAGGAAAGAATTTTCAGGAAAAGGAAGTTAGGTTTGGGTGTATTTAGCTTTGGGTATTAAAGTAGCAGTTAGGTCAAGATATTATAATATCTATAAAATGTGCTTTTGGATTATGAGAGAGAGGCAGGATTTAGAAATGTAGCTAGAGGTCATAGATGGAACTAATTTCAGAATAGAAAAATAAAACATGCAAAAAGGAAAAGCCCTCAGAAATCTTTTTAAATGATTTAAAATGATCTTTTAAAATGTAATGCTTTTTTCTTTAATCATATGGCTGCTAACCTCTATCAGTCTAAGACTTTATCCAAAAATTATGAATTTCGTTTTGCAGAATGGATTTTGACTATATAAACTATGGTCGTCAATGGAAAAATGTTTTAACGTGGTTCAGAAGGAAGGTTTATAGCCTAACCAGAAGTACACAGTCTCTTTCTTTCCCTAAGTTAACTTCTTACTGTTTAAAAGGGGGCTTTCTCTCAGCATAAGTTCTTTATCTTCTGTTTTCATGATTAACATCTGGCATCAATAAGAGGGTAGTTCGGGAAGCAATTTTGATCATAAGGTTTTTGAGGATCTGGTTTGTTTGGGATTGCATTTTTATTACTTACATATGGTGTCATTCCTTCCTTTAACTCTGTCTCTCTTTTAAAAAGAAGCATTGACAAACCTCTTTGCCAGTCTGGAGGCAATATTCTGGTACTATATACACTATCATGAAAATGTGTGAGCTTTGTCCAATCACTTTAACAGATCATTTGATTTCTCCCGTTGAGAGATTTTATTTTAGCCATGTTAATTTATTCACTTTACAGATGGTTTTCTGACCTTGGAAAGACACTCTCTTTTCTACTTAATGATAAAAAAGTCAATGTGACATTAAGTTTTTAGGATCTAATGAAAATAAGAATAGAATTATTATAAACCTCATAAATTATATTTAATTAAAGACCCCGTGGAACTTAGAACTGGAAGAATATTTAGATTCTTCAATGATTCAAGCTTTCTCAAATGACAAAACTCTAAGTCCAAGATAGAGAGACTATTCCATTTTGCTATTAGCTCTTAGTAAGGCCAGGATGAGATAAAAATCTTCCAATCTAATTTTTTTTTTTTTTTAATACAAGGTCAAGTTTGGGAGGTTGAGACGGGAGGATTGAGAGCTCAAAGCCAGCCTCAACAACGGTGAGGTGCTAAGCAACTCAGTGAGACCCTGTCTCTAATAAAATACAAAATTGGGCTGGGGATGTGGCTCAGTGATTGAGTGCTCCTGAGTTCCATTCCTGATACAAAAAAAAAAAAAAAAAAAAAAAAAGATCACAGTACTGTATAAGGACATATTTTTAACACAACATTTTCAAGCAATGCCTGTATCTCCAATGGTTGTGATGCAGTAATGTTCAGTTGCCCGTTTTTATAGAGAAGAAACATTAAATTGTAGAGGTGGGAGGAGTTATATAGAAACCTCAGCTTCCTCACCCCTCCCTGAGAATTACCATGAAATGTACCTTGTACTCTCTTACACTCCCCATGGCAATTCATTCCCAGTTGCCCACAATGGAATTAGTTCACTACCACATCATGTATTGGCTTTCCTGCCTCACTTACTTTTCAGTTTTGTTTTTTTTTTTTCTGGGATAACTTCCATGAATTACTCACACCCAAATAATTGTCTCAAAATCTGATTTATGGATAATGGAATTAGGACAAAGGCAGAATTTGAAAGTAAGGAGTTAGCCTTTGCAGTCTCTATAGAGAAGTGAGAAATTTAAAATGCAACTGGAGAATAATTTTGGATATAGTCAAATGACCATTTCCTCTAAAGAACTGATTATTAATCACATTTTTAAAGTGAGAAAATTAAAATCCAATAGCCTGGAATTGTGTAAGAGATCAGTGGTGTGGCTGTGTTGGTACCAACTATAGCATGTCCCCTGGAGGTGAAATAAGCTAGATGTTCAAGTGTCTGAAACCTCTTTGCCTTAGCTTATTCTTCAATCTCTATGTCTGTTTTCACACTAGAAACAATATTTAATGTCCTACTTATAATAATTTTATTGGGCTATTTATGAAGTTAAAACTGCTACTACTATTTTCTGGTCAATTTGTATTATATATATGTACATACAATATTATCTACATACTCTATAATTTACATTAGGTGATTAAAAACCCCACACTTTTTCTTTAAAAGTATTTTTCTTCTTCATCTTATTTATAACCTCAGTGACTAAATCATCCTCTCAGACAACAAGCTGATTGATTACGTGAAATTGATCTATTAGGATCTAGAACTCTAGTAGCACTTCAAGTTCTAATTTTTTTATTTTTTAAAATTTCATATAGATATGACATCAAATTTTTGATACACTAATTTCTATTCAAATTAGATCAACTTCTTTCTTTACTATCCTTGGCATATTGGTGATTATTTTAGCTACTATGTTTCAAAGCCTTTCACATTGATCTAGAGAAAGCATATAGATCAATAAATGCTTAGTGAAAGAATTGTGAGTAAAGAGGCTGACTTTCCACCTAGGAAGAAAAGATTAATTGTCTTTGAATATTTATTATTTTCAAGGACACTTTTAGATATCATCCTGCCAGAAATGAATACCATTTCCAACACCCCCAAAAAAGATAGGGGGAGAAAAGAGAAAAAGAAACCCCAGAGCCTTGATGTTTCTCTGCAAAAGAGTTTTAGGTGCCTGGAATCATGTGACATTTGATAAATGATATTACATAATATGTACCATCTGGAATCAAAATGCTTGTATTTCGTAAAACAGAGAGAGGAATAACATTTGGACATCTCTGCCATATTATTGTAGAGTAAGCAGTTTTAGGATTGTAACAATGATACAAAGAAACAATTTTTGCCAACATTTTTTTTTCTTGTGTGCATAAGAGAAACTAAATGTAAAACTATTTTTCTCCTGATCTTTTTCTTTGGGCTTGCCAATAAAGAGATGGTATAATTTTTTCCAGATTCACATTGTTTTATTCTCTCTGTGTGTGTGTGTGTGTACACGTGCATACACATGTGCAAACACACTCAAATAAGGGAACATGTTAAATGGGTTAATATTCTGAAATATTCATTCTCATTTACCACAGTGCACAATTTAAACCAAGTGGAATTACAACATACTTTTGGCATGAAGTTGCTGAATTAATCATGTGGTGTTTAATTGCAAAGCTGATTGGTACATATTTACATGGCATCTGTAAAGATCATTTCAAATAGGAGTGAGCTTATTATATTTTTGCAAACATATTCAAATTCTTAACTCCATTTCAGAATAATGACTTTGAATATTAATACATTGCCCTCAGGCCTCTTAGTCACAGCTGTTTCTTTTACAAACACAGAAGCTTTGATGTGGCAATTCTCATTTTATTCTGTTGAGATCTTTTACTGAACATTTGGAATTATTCTTTGGAACCAAATGATTCTGTCAAATAATTTAGAAGTTGTTGAGCTATCTTGGTCATTTTGTATTGATGAGAATTTATCTGATCACTCATTCTTTGTAAGGCTTATTTCTGAGGTCCACAGCAAAAAAAAAAAAAAAGCTTCTGTTTTCATGGGGAATGAACCAGTTTTATACAACACTTCACTCAGTCTCATTTCTAGCAGAAATTATGCATGTTTATACTTACAGTTTGATATATTTTGTAAGGCTAATAACTGGGGCTTGAACCTAGTAGTTATGGTGGTTTCCTTTATTTGAGATGTCTCACATTTAAGACATTTTTAAAGAACCAATTGGCTCACTCCTAAAGATATAGCAATTAATGCTGCAGATTGTCCTGCAAAATGTGAGGAAGCCACATGTATAATCTATTATCATATATTTTTACTAATTTCTCAATAATATACTTAATCAAGTAAGAAAGGGGAATCTCATATTTCAAATGCTATTTTAGTCCATTTGTGCTGCTATAACCTAAGATCGGATAATTTACAAAGAACAGGGCTTCATTCTCACAGTTCTGGAGGCCAGATGTCCAAGAACAAGATGCCAGCTGGTGAGGTCCCATTCTTTCTGCTGCTAACTGGAGTCCTCTGGCTGCATCCCCTGAGGGGAGGAACATTGTGTCCTCAACATGCCAAAAGCTGAAATTTGGCTGACTGTTTAGCTGTGTGCAGCTTCTTTTATGAGGATCATAATCCTCTTCACTAGGGAAGAGTCCTTGTGGCCTAATCTCCTCTCTTAATGCTATCAGTTGACCATTAAGTTTCAGAACCTAAATTTTGGGTGGGACATATTCAAACATGGCTACTGTTATGGGATGAACTGCATACCTAAAATTCACATGTTGAAGCTCAATCTTCTATGTTAAGTTGAAACTAGTTCTTTAGGGTAGGGCCTAATCAAACCTGAGAGGCATTATAAGAAGATGAAATGTTTCTGCTGAGAGACTCCATGGTGCATACAGAGTTCCTCTTGGGAAGAAACAGTGAGAAGGCAGCTACACACAAGCTGTGGAGAGTGGCCTCGGGATAAACTGCACTTGATCTTAGGTTTCCCAATCTCCAGCAGTGTGAAAAAATAAACTTGTGTTTTTTAAGACACCCAACTTGTGGTATTGTTTCATGGCAACCAGATTAAACTAATACATCCACCATATCAAAGAAATTTGTATTCTGAAAATAGAAAAACACATTGAACCACAAATTTGGAAAGCAGTGATAATTGAGTATATATTGTTTGTCATTGACGATTTGAAGGAAAATGAGGAGGGAACAACAAGGTAAGTTTAATATTTACTTGAAGAACACAATCTTGTAATTAAAGGGAAGAAGAGTGATTAGGCATATAGAGAATAAAAGCATAGGGAGAGGAGGTACAGGAGTGTTCATAGAGTATCATCAATGGGACGTTCCAGCAGTGTTGCTCATATAGACCAGGTGAAGTAATGAGATGTTACTAAAAGCATAAAAGCAATATTCACTAAAGGATATTGATCTTTGAAACATAAAATTAATGCCTACCTCTACATATGCAAATCTAAATGTAGTTTAAAATCATTTAGTTTTAGTCTTCTCAGTCAAGTGGCCCAGGGGACCCTAAATGACACCTTTCCCTTCATGCAGCAGTTCTGTTGGATAACCCACATACCTCCATTCTCAACTCTCCACTGCTTAACACTTCCCCACACATTCTCCCTCCTCATCCAGGCCCCAAGTAGGTACTCCAGTGGAAGATTTCTAACACCTATATGACATTAAATTTTTAGCTTATCCTAGCTATTTGATTTTTACCAAGTCCATGTATGATTTCTCCTAGTATCCTGCTGAGGTCATTTGAAAAATTTTGAAAAGGAATAAATAGGAACAGCAAAAAGAATTGAGAATTACATCAACTGTGGGTGACAGATTTCACGCCCTTTCTTCAGGATGACAGAAACAAGATTTCAGCGGTGAATCAGGACAAGGTTTCACTTCAATATTTGCTATAGATTGGATATAGAAAAGGTGAAGACTGTCTCTTATTTGAACCTGGGATGGGGATAATATTGATAGACTCATCATACCATAAACTGTCCTTTTGTTGACTTTTGTATTTAAGATTGGTTTACATAAAATGCATGGAAAACGTAATTCATGGTATAAGATAGTATGAACTGGTACACATTTCAACATGATTTAAGATAGTATACATTGGAGCAAATTTGACCATGAAACTAAAGTTGTATCTGATAAAAGAAAATGACAAGGTAGAAGGAAGAGGTAGAATATTAATGACCTCATCACACACAGAGAAAAGCTGAGAGGTCCTCATAAAGAGGTAGAATGTTAATGACATCATCAACACATAGAGAAAAGCTGAGGCAACCTCATGAAATTTCAACAAATAAAAAGGTTTCAGTTCTCAACGTTTATTAACTAAGTTAAAAAATAGAGGTAATAAGGTATTTGCTACCAAAACACAAGATATATATATATATATATCTTCTGTAATAGAGTTCAATATAAGTTACTTAAAATTGCAAGCCAAGAGAGATAAAAACATTGTTTGCTGGGGTTAGAGTTCAACAGTAGAGGGCTTGCCTAGCATATGTGAGGCACACTGGGGTTGATTCTCAGCACTGCATACAAATAAACAAAAATAAAGGTCCATCGACAGCTAAAAAATACTTTAAAAAAACATAGTGTTTGCCATATAAGAGAAAACTACAAGAAAATTTAAAGCAGTAAATATTGAAAGAGATTCTTTCCAGACAGTTAGATTCAGATAGAAAAACTGATGTACTAAATCATTATTCTCACTGGGAGCTTATCCTAGCTATTTGATTTTTACCAAGCCCATGTACGATTTAGATAGAAATTTAAAATTAAATTACAAATGATATGCTGATTGTATAAATGTTTTGAATTTATTAATTTATGTTGCTGATAAAAGGTATGAATGAACCATTCAGGATAGTCTATGATGCTATAATAACAATAAGACAATTTCATTGGCTTAATAGGAAAACCAAAATTTCCTCCCTCATATAATCTTCCAGAGAGCTGGATTGATAGAATAGCAGACTGACTACCTTCCTGAACTTGGAAAACGCAGGTCTCTCTGTTCCACAGCAGTGAAAGGGAAAAGAGAGCCACGTTCATGCAATGCTCATTGCAAAATGGCCAGAACTTATATTATGGTTTCTTTGCTTTCCTTCTAGAGGATGGTGGTCTCTTCCTCTAATTGCCTGTGAAAGAGAAAAATGGTATAGGTGAACACCAGAAATTTCTATCAAAAAATTTCATTTAAATATTTTTGATAGGTATATCTGTATCTTGTATAAGTATGTCTGTATTCTCTGCTCTCTTCCTAATATACTACACCATTCTTGACTTTAATGCCTTGGTGGTACTAAAGTCACTCAAATCATTTTCTGTTCCTTTCTCCCTAACTACATGAAGACTTTGTATATAAAATAAATTTGCAGAGGAGCTTGTATTAATGTAGAGACAACGTTTCTTCCATTTCTCTTTCTATTTCTCTAAAGGCAGTATCTCTCCCTCTGAATCTGAGTAATGTCCTAGGTTTATGCTCTCACTAAGCAACAGCTTTGTTATATCATTTATAATGCAAGCAATAGGCCAGAGAATGAAAAACATGGCAGGGCTTTTGTCCGCTTGAATACAAACCTGGCACTGTAACATACAAGATGGATAACTTTCCTGATGGGTTTTGCATAAGAACAGTCCTGCAAGTCATATTACTGTTCTGATCTTTTTCCAGGACATTTTTAACTTGTCCTCAGAAACTTTTAAGAACTCAATGAGTCTTTCTTCACTAGAATTTTTCACCAAGCTAAATTTCACAGGAAAGTGATATTTTTTCCAAAGGTAGAACAATAAATACGAATTTATAGAAAATAATCTTACAATTTTGCAAATTATGTTTCAGATTTGCTTGAAAGTATTGAATACTATAATATGGATGTATATTTTTTTTCTTTTCCTGACATAAAAATATTCTCAGCAATATATCTTTGTTTCTGATGTAAAAATTTAAAAAGTTTTCTTAGAGTTTTGGGTTAAAGATGACATTTTACTGATTGGCTAAGTCATAAATTACATTGAATATGTGCAATGCTTCCAATATTATACAAAATACTATTCAATAAAATACATTCACTTAAAACTGGTATTTTAATAAGTAATTGCTGTGTGTGTGTGTGTGTGTGTGCAATTTTCAAATCATTTTGTAGCTTTTAACAAATAATAATGGTAAATTTTAATCAAAAGAGTAATAACACCATGGTAAAAAAAAAGTAAGAAATCTAAAACCAGGCTATCTGATTTTGAATACTGTATCTGCCCTTCAGCAGCTATGAGATATCTGAACAATTGGTATTTGTTAAAATATTTTAACAAGTTATATTGTTCAAATTTCTTCATTTTGCACTGACTGTCTCTCCAGCTTGCTAAAATTGTGAGCATTTGAATATAAGATTCTTGCAAAAATTGGGATTCTTTGGCCCCTTGGCCTTGGTGACTTTTATTCCCTTTTTGCAGTTCCTTTCTATGATCCCACACAGAAGCTCCTCATTTCTCAGCATTGAACCACTTAAGACATCTTAAACTATAATTTCCCAAGCTCAGATCATTTTTCCTTCCAGCTCATGTATACCCTAATTGTTCTGCCACCTGTTCTTCTTTCCATCAAGTCTTCTTCTGTCTTTCCCTCCCAATTACTTACCCCCTGATGATTCCATTTCTTTTCCTGTACAACTTCAACTTTGTGTTTCACCAGCCCCTTTCCTTCACTCTGTTCACTTGACTGTTTACCCTTCCATTACACCAAAATTTAAGACCTTCAATTTTGGCATGTTCTTTATTTATTTCTCATTATTTGTAAAATGGTCTGGTAGGGGGAAAAAAAAAACCCTATGTTTTGGAGTACCTGCTAAACATAAAATTCTGACCTGCCATTTATTGAATACTTTCTGTGTGTCAGATGATAAAAACTGTGCATCTGTTATCTCTCTTAATCCTCACAGCCACTTTGTGGGATAGATAATATTATATCCTGCTTTACAGAAGAAAATATAATGCTTAGAAGTGTTAAGACATTTATTAAAGAGCAAACAGTTAATAAATGGCAAAGACTGGATGTGGAACTTGGTATGTTTTTTCAAGGTAGATCATTACCTTTGTACATGGCTCCAAATGTACTATTTTTTGTACACTTTCAACTTGTTTTTTTTTTATTATTATTATTGTCATTGTGCTTTCTGTTCTTTCCTTCTTTGGAATTCCATAAACACTCTGTCACTCTTTTTTTTCCCTTGCATTAGTTTGGTGGTTACACATTCTCTATGATGCATTTACCTGAAAAAAATTGGATCCTTTAAAAAATAAACTTCACTACCCTCCTCCCAGCCTATGCAGGGCTCTGATGATCCTTAAATTTTTCATATCTATCTATTTATCCATCAATCCAATATCCATATTATGGTTTAAAATAAATATTTATCTCATATATATCTTATTATATAAATAGACATGTATTTAAAATTTGAGGGCACTTTCCCCCATATGTATATATGCCCCTAGGTCCTGACATAGATCTCCTAAAACATTTATAGATGCAGGCACTAGGAGAATCTTTTATTCTAATATTTCATCATGATCTTGGTTCCTGACATATAGTTCCTAAATCCCTTGAATCCCTTGGAATTGTCTGAATGACTGGAACATCTTTTGTTCTGAAGAGGCAATCCTGGTAGATTCAGAGTAGGGTGGGAGCTGTTGTTGTCAAGGAAATCAGCATTGTGATTAAAGCATTGGAATTTTCAGTTCTTCTCTCTTAATTCCAGTGTAGGAAGGGGAACTGAAGTTGAGTTGTCTGCCAGTGGCAAGTGGCAAACTAGACTGTGCCTGCATAATGATGCCTCCATGAAAGTCCTAAAGGAGGGTGTTCAGAGAACTTCCAGACTGCTGAACACTTGGAAATCTGGGAGGATAATGCCCCTGAAAGAGGATGGAAGCTCTGTTCCTGTTCCCAATGCCTTACCCTTTACATCTCTTCCTACTGACTCCTCTTCTGTATCCTTTGAAACACTGTTTATAATAAACCAGTAAATGAAAGTAAAATGTTTCCCTGAGCTTATGGGCCACCATAATAAATTATCAAACCTGAAACCTGAGGATGGAGTTGTAGGAACTCAAATTTTTAGCTGGTCAATCAAAAGTTCAGGTGAATATGTACACTCAGTTTTATGGGACTCAGCCCTTAATCTATGGGATTTGAAAACCACCAAATGACATAATTGAATCGAATTATTGGGCACTAGCTGGTGTCTACTGGAGAAAAATATATTTGTTACCAGCAGTCAAGTGTGTTTAGTGTTCAATATTAGAAAAATTATTTTCTTCACATTTTTTCTTTCCCTTATACATGTACACACACACACACACACACACACACACACACATACACACACGTGGGGAGCCATGATTGGATGAGAATCTCTGTCTTAGAACAGGTACATGTGCCTGAGCTGGGAACTTCCTGTATAAAGTACAGAACAAGATTGACCAGTTGCTATGGTGATGCTCTGCTTAATGAGGTTCTGTGCAAGGCATAGGACTATGAGTCTTGACTCTGAGTTCAGACACTAGCTGCCAAGGTAGAGAATTATGAGTGCAAAAAGATAGTTATAATTGGCTGCCAGTCTTTGACCTTCAATCCTGCATGCTTTGAAGACACTTTCTCACAGAAAACCCTTTTGATGATAAAACTTATATAATAAAAATTCTGAGCTAGCTCTGGATCAGTGTTCCTCCATCAAAGAATGGTGTCCCATCTGGTCCCAGCTTTCTCTCTGTGTGTATTTGTCTTTTCTAATCCCCCATTTCCCTTCACTGTTTTCTGAATCAATAGCCCTGAAGGTTGCACTACACATACTCACAAATATTTATGTTGAATATTTTTGAGGATCCATTGGATTCTTTGACACCAATTTTATACAAGATGTCATGTGGCAATTTCCTTCACCATACCAGTTTTTCAATCTAGTTTTTTTTTAAGAAAAATTTTTAAAAAGAGGATTTGTGTTAATTAAAAAATTCTGTCCCAGAATTCTTAGAACACACACAAAAAATCTATTTCATTTCTAAGACATTATAATTTACACATAAATTTGTCATTCTATTACTGCACACTCTCTTTACTTTGATATGTACCTTTTTATTTTCTTTCCTCTGGATTAAGTTCATACTATTCATTGGCAACATCATAGTTCTATTATTTTGTTGTGTTTTGTGTTTTAATTAGGTTCATAAAATGAAGGATTGAACATGTGCTAAGTGCTCATGAAAAACCAGCCTCTATCTCAGAGTAAAGCCTGTCCAAGGAAGGGACATGACCTTTGTCCTTGGAAAGACCCACAGAGAACTCCTAGGCACATTCCCACCCTGCTAAGTGGTTTATCTACAAATAACTGGAGAGATCTGCTGCACCAAGTGTTTCTGACTCAGTCAGGCTAGGTGGGGATCCATAGCAACCCCCTAGCAGCCACCAATCAGCATGAGATAGGGAAATACCTGGGATGCCAGATGACCCTCCCAGTAGTTTATGGTGTTGGGAAAGCATGTAGTTCAGCACGAACACCCCTCATGGCTTAAACCAGTCAGTTCAAATGAATCCCCCTCTTGTACTAACCAATCACCCCTCCCCAACTTGTTCCCGCCAGTGAATGTGCTAATCATGTATTAGAGTTGTTATTTGATTTTCCCGCGGTGTGTGATGATTTGCTAAGAGATGCTATGATGTATGTGGGGGTCCCTGCCTTCTCCAAAGAATATATAAAACTGCTTCAAACCCTGGGCTCGGGGCCTCTCAGCGTCTGTGTGCGCGTGGAGGACCGAGCTAGCTCTCAATAAACACCTCTTTGCTGTTTACATGGATCTTGGTCTCTGGTGGTCTTTTGGGGGTCCCGAATTCGAGCATAACACTCATAGTTTTAAGACAATGTTTTGAGCTTATTTTCCAGTTATTAATCTAAAACTTTTTATTCTAATCACATGTATATGAAATCAGGAAAAAAGATAGTATCTTACTCAAAACTTTAGAGAAGTTATAGTAATTTTGTCCATATGTCCAAAAACTAATTACAGAAAGAAAGATTATTACATCTTTCATAGCTTCATTAGTCTATGTATGAGATAATGACTACATTCTGCTAATGTCCCTTGTCCCTGACCAGTCTTAATGGGTGTATGAATATTTTAATGTAGAATTCTTCTTGGGTTATTGGATACAGTAACAATATCTAGAAAATGTCTATAATTTCATACCTATGTAGACTTCTCTTTCTAACTCTAGACCTCATTCAACCCCTTACATATGGGAAACAGACTGGTGGAGAAGCAGCAGTTAGTACATGGAGTGGAGGAGAACTTCAAACTGCATTTTACACTGGAGGGCCCAGAAGAGAACAAACTTCAAATTCTGAGCCCCAGTCCACAGTTTCTCACAACATTATAGGTTATTATCTTAGATCCATCCTATCAATAGGGTTTTTTTCTTCTTTAAAAAAAAAATTCCTAATCTATGTGGCCGAAGGCCTTGTGCAGGGTCTCTAATATAAAACATGCTTACAGAAATAGATGAAGAATTTTTTCCTGAGCTTCTGTTAAATCTCTAGCCTTAGAAACCTCACACAGGGTTGTTTACATATCAAGAGGGAGTAGTCAGACTCCTAGGGCAGTTATTTACAATTCAAAAGGCAAGGATCTAGGGCTAATTAGGCTTCCTGAAGAAAGGCTGAGAGTGGAGAAGGGAACTGAAAGTTTCCTCAGGCATTGATTTCTTTCTGTAATTTTTTTAATAATTTCATTTCATACCCAGGTCTAGTTTTGCCATCGCAATATGAATTAAAGCACTTTCAAATTATGCCTGAAACTTAGCTGATGATCTTCTCTAAACTTGTCTTTTGTTAGAAAAAGTCATGTCATTCATTGTATCAGGCAAGCTGGAGACATAAACATTCTTTTTGCACTCAAGCTACATAATCCATCTCTAAATCTTGACAATTTTATCTTCTACCTCTACCATTTATCCAACTCCATTTCCAGAACCACACTGTCAGCTCCCCTTTAATCTGAACTACGTTTATTTTTCTAACTAGTCCTATAGGACTGAAATCCTGATTTTCTTACATGCATTCTCGGTTTGTCTCAAAGGGTTTTACTCACCATGGTTCCTAAAAGAAACAAACACAAATGCACAAAAATAATGATGAATACTGGTTACTTATAGTTACCATATGCTGGAGGCTCTTCA
The DNA here is from genome assembly GCF_047511675.1 of Marmota flaviventris. NCBI lineage: Eukaryota > Metazoa > Chordata > Mammalia > Rodentia > Sciuridae > Marmota > Marmota flaviventris. The sequence goes on along the minus strand of NC_092500.1, from coordinate 28,925,205 downwards.
AGGCACCTCCCACATTCTATCTCATTTGATCCTTACCATAGGTAGGTGCCAGTATTTGTCTCCAATTTACAAATGAGGGGAAATAGTTACCAAGAATTTGAAGATTTGTCCCAGGACCACAAAGCTACTAAGTGTTGAAGCTGGGATTTAAATCTAGAAATCTTAGCTTTAGAGTTGATGCTCATTACAACTACATGATGTTGTCCCTCCACGAACATAATCTCTTCTGATTCAGAACTCTTCTGTAATTTCCAAATTGCTCCTAGGAACTATAGAGTCATCATACTGTGCCTGGAATATTCTTCCCTCCCACTCTGTGTTACATGTTTTTCATTCTTTATATGTTTCCATTATTTCTTTAGGGAAACTATCAAATTATTAGTAATTCCTTTGCAGTATGCTATCACTTTGTTAATAATAATTGTCACAGGTGAAATTTGACGTATTTTGTGATTATTTAGTTAATTTGTGTCTCATTCTCTACAACAGGAACTGAACAGAATTATATCTCCTAAGTGTACTATAGTCTGGAATCTGTATAATAGTTAAGAAATATTTTAAATAAACACACAAAAAAATGTGGGAAGGAAGAAAGGAAGGAAGGAAGAGAGGGGGGAAGGAGGAGGGAAATTCTTTGTTTTGAAAAGTTCTGTGAGGAGCATTTCACAACAACCTTTCTTCCAGGTTAGGAATCTTTTTATATCCTTTCACTTGACTGCTCACCAATTCTCCATTTGAACAGTTCCAGTAATGAATTGGACCTCAATAGAAATTGCTTCCATGACTGGCTGACTTATCTGTGAAGGATGCATTCCAAGATCCCCAGTGGATACCTAAAACTGCAGATAGTATCAAACCATACATATATTGTGTTTTTCCTATACACACATACCTAGGATGACATTTAATTTATAACCAAGGCACAGTTAAGAGATTATGTATATGTGTATATATACATATATGTGTATATATACATATTCATATTATATATGTGTATATATATATGTTTATACATATAAAGGTATGTATTAATCTCTATGGAATATTTATTGTTTTAGTATATGTCTTACAAGATTAAAAGGCTAAAGCAAAGTATAATAATATCCTGGGCTATTTCTTTTTAACTCATGGGAAACAAATATATCATACCAAATGATTCTATTTTTTTCTTATGTTTACTGGAAGAAAAAGTCAGTAGAGGAAAACACACTGGCATATATTCATGCTAGAAAAATAAAAATAATTGTTATAATGACACTTATTAAAAATATCTCCCTAAATAAAACTTGTGAAAAATGCCCTTGAAACAAATATTTTACTTCTATTTTGCTAGGAATTGTTTACTCTTTTTATTTATTAAATTCAAAACTCATGAGCAGAACAAGAGCAGAATAATTTGCAGTTGAAAGTCATTTCAGGTGTCAAAACACAATGATTCTGTAAGAAAAGTGTTATAATGAATTTCAAATTTAGAACTTTCAATTGCTAGAGAACAGTGCTGTATATAAAAAATTTGTCACAAAAATGATAGTGAATTACAAATGTCTTCTGCTTTATTATTTGGTATTAAATGACTAGAACTCTCTTTATATGAAGTAGTTGACTCCTTTAATACACACACTTCAACTAAATAAAAAAATTTCATGTTTAAAAGCCATTTAGCAATCTGCATTTATTTCATCATCATCATAATAAAGAAATATTGCATTGTTTGTTTTCTTTAGATCTTCCAACTTCCTGTTTGATTATTTATTACTTCCTGTTTGATTATTGTATTTATACTGTAAATATAGTATCTGCATAAGTAATATTGAACATAAACAAGTACATGCTTTGCATTGTGTAAATCCATTATTTGAACATAAACAACAAGTGTTTTTGTGTAACAATGTAAATGCATTATTTGATGATAGTTAATAAGTCATTAAAGACATAAAAGTAACTATCTTTGAGTTGATAAACTATATTAACTCTGTGTCTGTTTTATTATTATTATTATTATTATTTTTAGACGTTGGAACCTTATTTTATATTATATGAGGTGCTGAGAATTGAACCCAGTGCCTCACACATGCTAGGCAAGTGTTCTGCCACTGAGCCACAACCCAGCCCCTCTGTGTCTGTATTTAGTAAAGAAAAGAAAATTAATACGAGCCACACCGTGAGTCATTGGTGAAAGCCTCTTCAAATACAAAAAAAGCCTAAGCCGCACAAATGAAAATGGTGGCCAAGAGCAACTGGAAATATAATTTTTTTTTTCCCTAAACCTATGAATAATGACCAAATTTCATGTGAGAAACATGAGCTTACTAAACCAATCTAGATTTGGGAAGATGTATTTAAATAATGACAGCCTGAAGAAGCCTGAAGCACGTCATTAAATCCATTGGGATTGGTGGCCTGATTTCATTTCCATCCAGACGGAGGTAGCTCAGCTGAGGTCCATGAATAAACACATCTTGTTCTGCATGCAGTGCCGTAGATGTAGGACAGATTACAGATACGTTCACACCTATGGAGTCAAAGATAGCACAAGTGATTTCCAACCAGAAAAAAACAAAGGATAAAGACCAGTGGTCCTAATGGAGGGCCTAGTAGTCTGATGCATGAAAATGTAGAGATACAAACCATTGGTGTGCCAGTGATTGTGAATATTTGTTTTATAAAAGTAACCCGAAAAAAGTGTGCAGTGTAGGTATACTCATTTCATGTTCTGCAGTACTTAGGGAAGAACACTAGAAAGGAAACATTGCTAAGAGCTATGATGGAAACAAAAATGTATGGCATTTTCTAAGCTTACAGAAGAGATGATGCAAGTTTAAATTACTATAGTATTTATAGCATGTATAAATTAGTATAATATAGTATCCAGGGACTTGGAGGTGGAGATACCGTTTTAAGTGTGGTATTCAAAGAGTGGTTGGTGATATGGGTAGGTGGGTAGATGCATGGATGAGTGGGTGGAAAATCAATCTAATATAAGAGAAAGTACTTGAAAATTACCTCAAAAGATAAAAAAAAGACATATGAAATCAAATTTTAAAAGTACAATTAACATAACTACATATGTACTACTTACAGAAAACAATTAGAATCTCCACATGTAAGTATATTTAATTGGTAAGGAAACACTTGTCAAGAATGGCTTTACAAAGATTTGAAGCCAGAAAAATCCCGTCAACCTTTTCACGTGGTTAAGATGGCAGAAATTGTGCACCTGCCTTGGATCAGAGCCATTGACACCAATGACTACTGAGATTTAGGAGCATCCTTGAGAGAGGTCTGTTAAACTAACAAAATTCAGAGAAGCATGTAACCACGAATTTCAACCATAAATACTTACACTATACCACCTTTACATACCTTCCTGAAACTACTTTGAGCAAGAAAACTTTCCTGAGGAAACCCATCAAACTTGGGACATGCCTCTCATCTGCATTCTATTAGAGCATACAGATTCATATTTTGTTGAATAATTTTATGCTTACAGAAAGGTTGCTTTGCTTCAACCTTGAGCCATTTTGAGAATTTAGCTTAATAATAAGAATAATGACATTCATGTGTAGCAGTTCTGTGATTACAAAGTTATTTTTTCTAACATATTATCACATTATCACAGGACTTTTATCAGACAGTGTTTATTATTCTCCCTACCTGGGCATTGTGGGAACAGTGGCCCCAGTCTGGTGTTTTTTCTATTACATGCACTACATGAATGTAGTCCATTGCTGACTGGAGAGGATATCTCCCTTTTAGTGTGCTACCTCATATCCTTATCACCCCCATGCCCTATAACCAATGTAAACAGAATAAGAAATAAGTGTGCTAGTCTAATTACATTGGGACAAATTGATTTTGATGTTTCTCAGAGATGTTCAGGAAGCAACTATTTAAGTGGATACATTTTTTAACCAAAATTTAACTTCTTTAAGATGTTTGGAAGAAATAAATATTTCTGTCACATTGCACGAGATAAATTCACTGGCAAATTCTGAGGGCTCTTCTTAGAAAAGTTAAGCTTTTTGCAAACCATTTTATTATCAGATAGATTATATGGCATGAAGAACTAAATATTTCACCAGTTATTATAGCACAGTGTAATATAATTATGAGCCAACTATTATAGTCTGGGAAATTAATATTTGATATTAATTTTCTCACAATTTAGAAATAACCCCAGTTGATATCTATATGAAGAACAAATGGTTCAGTTTCTCTTTATTGGTAATGTTGTTATTCTACTTATAGATTTTTTTTCCAAATTTTTACATTGAAGAACTGAAGAAAAGTATGGTTATTATACTATGTGAGTGAAAATAAAACTTTATTTATTTTATAATTAGAAACCCTAGAGTCATTCTTTGTCTTTGAGCCACCTATCTGAACTTCAGTTTTTTCCTTGTAGAAATTCCTGATAATGTCACACAGAGTTCTTGGGAGGATTAGTGGTTCTCAAAACATGGACCTGTAGCAGTAATACCACCCTTAATACCACCAGGGAGTAAATTGTTAGGTTCCACCCCAGACCTACTGAGTTAGACCCAGTAACACATGTTGTGCAAACACTCCTGGCGATTCTGATGCACACTAAGGTATGAGACACACTGAAAAAGAGAAATGCCTGAACAAATATTCTGGAAACCCTCTTTAAAATAAGGGTGAGGGAAGGACACAATGCTCTATTTCTTTGCTATGTTTTGTACCTCTCTCCTATATACCCTTCTTCTCAGGGTAGAATCTCTTAATTCATAAACAAGACTCTAAGTGTAAAATGAACAAGACTCATATAAAATGAACTTCCCATACTAGCTGTCTCTGAGGCTTTTTTTTTTTTAATTGTGAGATGAAGAATGTACCTGTAGAAGCACAGAACTCTCAGCAGGAAAAAAAAAAAAAGCATACTTAGGTCAGTGTTGGCTGTTGTACTATTTGGTTAAGCTAAATAGATCCTCTAGCGATTTTTCTATTACACCTTTTTTTTTTTGATTACTGGAATAAATAGTATGTTTCCTCACCATGGAAATATAACTGCTGTGGTGGAAACCTGCCATCTAATTCCTGGATTTTATGCTCAAGTACACCGTTTCCAAAAAAAAAAAAAAAAAAATCTTGAATACTCAAGCAGTACCAAGTGGGGAAATATTCTTGCAAATGTTATGCTATATGATTATTTGCTTAAAGCAAAGTTTATTGCATAATAACCAGAAAACCCACCTTTTGACAGTTATCTAGGTAACTTTCTTTCAATCATTTCAATTGAATCTCACTTTAGGAATGCATTTACTAAGGTTATTCAATGCAAATCTCTCCAAGGTTATCTTCCTAAAGGGCTTACACAGGGTCAAAGATGCATAGACTGATGCTTGGCTGGGTGTCATCACTTCTGTGACTTGACAAGATAGGGTCTACCTCTACACCAGGTGCAGCCTGCCTTGGGCACGTTTGTGAAGAGGTCAGGTTTATTTCTATTGCTCACAGCCTCTACCTTCTATAAACAATTCCTTTGATGGCAATTCTGCATCCAAGAACTTTATATTCATTCCTTGGCCTTTTATCAAAAGCTGTATTCAGGAAAGGAGAGAGCATTTTACCTTGTAGGTTTACCACTAAGTTGCAAAAGATTGCCAGCTTCTATGTATATTTCCATTACAATTAAAGTCTCGAACTACTGTAGTAGTTCTCAGTGGTTCCTAGAGCAGCAATGTCAACTTCACTTAGGAACTTGTTAGAAATGAAAATTCTCATTCCCACTGAAGACCTACTGAATCATAAACCTGGGGAGAGGAACCACAAATTATACACACTGAAGTTTAAGAAATCCCTTCTGATAAGAGTAGTTTATCCAGAGATCTAACTATGGAGTTTCAGTCATCAGCTGGCCTAAAGACTTTAGGATAAAGTTACCTTCCTTATACCTCCTAAATCAAATGCCCTCTATTACTACTTATGAGTGTGTGTGTGTGTGTGTGTGTGTGTGTGTGTGTGTGTGTGGTGTCTGGCATGCTTTATAAAATAATTCCACCCACAAAGACAGAAATACCAGACTCTTCATGAGTAAAAGAAGACAGGGATGGTTTCTCCCATAAACAACAGTCCTCTATAAATTACTCAGGTCCAATTTTCAATCTTAAATTTGAAGATTGGGACTTCTTGGTTCACTAAGACTGTAAGTAAGCAAAAAGTTAGTAATGAAAGCAGAAATCACATTTAAAACTCGAAGGGTATTTTACCTGGGAGACAACACAGTTACTGTTCCTAAAGAAGATACAGATAAAGGTGGAGATGAAGAACATTTTCATCAGACACACCCTGGTGGTTACTCACGTTTAATTTTGTTGTGATCCAGGTGAAGGTGTTGCAGGTGGGCATTGATGCGAGGAAACTTTGTAAGTTGATTATGAGACAGTTGAAGATCTAGAATGGATGACACATCAAAACCACTGGATGGGAGCCCTGAATCTGATAATTTGTTATGGTTGAGCCTCAGGAAGGCCACTTTAGGAATAACATTAAAATAATTTTCTGGTATTCCTTCAATGGAATTGTTGTCCAGGAACAGTTGCATTGTGTTGGCTGGTAATCTTGGTGGCATGTTCCTCAGAGCATTCTTGGCCATATTTAGCTGCATGAGGTTCTTGAGTCCCTTGAAGGTGTCTCTTTGAAAGGCGTTGTCTAATAGTTTATTGTGCTGCAGATCCAGAAGGGTTAGATTTTCTAGATTGCTAAAGGTCCCTTGAGGAATTCTGGACACCTTGTTTCTAGCTAACTGCAACTGTTCTAAACTTCTTGGCAATGGAGAAGGTACTTCTTCTAGCTCATTGTCTTCAAGAAATAAGAAAAGCAGCTTCTTCAGCTGACTTAGGGCTCCTTTTTCAATTCCATAGTTGGTTATTTTGTTCTTATTTAAATTTATCCATCTCAACTGGGTGGCATTCTCGAACGGCTTCTCAGGAATGGTTTCTATCTGATTGTTCTCAAGATACAGATACCAGATCCGTGAAGGAATAGCAGGGATTTCTTTGAGACCTCGATTTTCACAATATAAAGCAGTAGGGAAACTTGGGGGACAGAAGCATTCCCTGGGACAATCGAAGTCATCCATCGTCCAATCCCCTGGCTCATGTACCTCATAGACCTGTCTCACACTCTGAGTCCACACCGTGTCTGTTATGAACAACACCCAGATGATGAAACTGATTGTGCTTGCCATAATAGTACCTAGAGCAATCAGACACACAGCTATTAGATCACCAGGACCTTGACCTTTAGGTATTGACATCAAAATGATCAGTAAACATTGTTTCTTCAGAGATGAGTTGAAGATATCATTTCCATAGATATTGATTAAAAGACACACATTTATTTAGTAGGCACCATATAGAGCATTTTGCAAATTTCAAAATTAATTCGCCAACTCATAAACTTCTGATTTTAACCCAACTAATGAAAGCGGAGAAATGGAAAGCAAATTTTAGCAGCTCTAAGTGCTTTTCCATTTCTAGCTATGTAATAATTCAAGGAACTTAACTGAAACCAGTAGTTGAATATAAGAGTACAAAAAAAGTGATCTTTTAATAGTTCAAGTTAAAGTCTGTGTCATTCCTAAGATGGAGTCATATGATTTTGCTTCTACTTTGACTCCTAAATGAGAAGAACATCTGGAGGAGATTTCCCAGGTTCTTTGGCACTTGATCCAAAGAAATGAAGAGATCAAAGAATATTTTAGTAGTTTATTGTGAAGGAAAGTTCTACGATCTGAAGAAAAGTGTGTGTTTTTTATCTTGTTCTGCTGCTGAACTACTCAGGTAAGTTTTATTTGGTGGGAAGACGACTTCAAAAATTGTAAGTAAACAACCAGGTTGTCCAGCTCAGAAATTGAGTTATAATCTATCTTTTATATAATCACTCTGTCATATATATGCCTCACACAATCTCCCAGAAATCTCTTTTGTTGTGCAGATATACACACAAACATACGTATATGTGACAAAGAGCATTTATTACAGAGTCAGATATATCACTCATATGATTATGGCTTGATTAGAAAGACAGCAAAACAAATATATTCAAGATGTGAATATATTTGTGATGATTTTTTTATATCCATATATTCACAATGGATAATAACAATAAATAGATAAATACTTACTGATATGTGAAATATTTAAAAGATATAAACTCTTCCTACCATATATCATCAGAGATCATTGTTCCAAATTCTATCTTAACAGCAAAAAACATTTAGGCATAATGTGTATTTTAAACATTTATTTATAACATATACATGTTACATATTACATAGAAAAGGATATACTCATCAGTGTACATTTAGTTAAGTCAAGTGATAATAAGAAGAAATTTTACTGTTTCCTGGAAAAATCAGTCATTAATGAAATGCTGATCTTTCAATTTTGCCATTAAATTGCAGAAAATCACAAGTGCAGAGCTGCTTCTACAAGCTGTCAAATCTACAATTGCAGAAGGCTGCTCTGGCCATCTTCCAACAGAGACACGTTAAATTTTTTTCAGAATAGGGATTTGCTTCAGTTATTGAAGTTGTAACCCTACATCCAATGAATCAGAACACTGAAGTCTTAGCTTTATGAGTTTTAAAAAGTGCAAAAGAGTTTACCTTGCCTTCCAGGAATATACCGTTGAGTCCTGTGTCTGAGTCTGCAGTTTGCTAAAAGTCAGTTGAAGAAAAAAAATTAACTAAAAAATTGTTTTTTTCTTTATGCTGTCAAGCCTCCTTTGAGAAAAAGTAAAACCTACACTGAGCAGTCACCATGAACACCTTTTGATGTATTGTTTTCACTTTGACAGGGCGTCAGAGATGGCTTACCTCAGCCTCCTTGGATCTTCTTCTTCCTTTTCTATTGGTCACTGCTTGTTCACAGAAATGGATTGACCCAGGCTCCACTGCTGTGTTTTTCTGAATCCTCTGAAATATATATGCACCAGTGGCTCCAACTTAACCCCTCCAACAGCCACTCCACCTCTCTACCTAGCCAACCCAGCAAATGAAATTCTTACTTTAATTTCAAGAACTTATAACAAAATCTCAGGAAGATTTTCACTCCTAATTCACAGTTCCAAAGATTTTGTAATGCACTGGTATCTAGACCTAATCTACCAGCAGGAAACTGAAGGCAGTTTTAATTTCAACTCTAACAAATAGAGATTTTAAAATCATTGTTTTTCTCTAGATGATCTTTTAAAAAAATAACCAAGAAATAAAGGCCAATGCCCTCTGTTGATGTGGACATATTTTATTTGTTTTTGATATAAAACAGATGCTACAATGTATTTGATTAAGGAAAAAAGAAATAGAAAAATATATTTGAAGAATTTAAAAATGCTATCCAGAAAACTATAGCTAATTTTGGCACTAACCACCGTCATACTCTTTGCTTTATAGAAATACTTTTTGTATCTCTGTTTCCCATACTTTTAATAATTTATTTAAAGTAATTATTAAAATAGGATGATTCTTACTTATTATAATAGAACACATGTTTTTATTTAATGCCTTATAAGACATTCTGTTACACTGCCTTTTTTTTCTTTAGCACAAGTCTAAGCTAAAGTTTCTTCCATTTTCTTATATTTGAGATAAATATTGTATGTCTCAAGGAAAGATGCAAGCAATGTCTCTTTTTCATACAGCATTCTGTAGATTGATTGAAATCATCTTGTTTTCCAAAATATAATCTTATTCTGAGATCAGTGTGTTTCATTTACATTACTCATTCAACACTGTTCACTTTCATATTATCAAAGACAGAGCACAGGAAAGAAGAGAGAGACTGGATTGAAAGGAACCTTTCTGGGCCACCTCTTTCTTTCTTGCTAAGTATAGAGTAGATCACAGTTTTGTCCTCTATACAATAATAATTGGCTACTTCACAGGGTTAACCCTAGTTTGTAATAAATGATGAGGGAAATGTTAATCTCTCTTGGTATTAGCCCTATACTCCCAAGTGAAAATGTGTTTATGTTAAAGGGCTTTTATAGACTAAGATCTGATCCAGACATCTCACATTGTATTTTAAGAAAACAACCATTACTTACTTTCTCATAACAGTTTCCTTATTTTTCCACTGAATTTCTTCTTCATTTTCTCCCTCTCCTTTTTTTCTAACCCCTCAAGATACAAATAACAGAGGATCTTCAGATCTGCACAACTCCTTCCAGCTACTCTATTATCTCTTAATTTTCTTTTTCAGTCAAACATATATCAGTCACTTCTTAATTTTATTACATAAATGTTGGTATGTGTTCACTGTAGAAAATCAGAGTAGTATACTTGCTACTCCAACCTATTTCCCATTCACCAATTCACTCATGATACACTCATCAAATATGGCTTCTAATTCTATTGCTTCTTTAAAATTGCTCTGACCATCAATGATCATCGTATACACTAGTCTGTAGAAGTCTTTTAGTGTTTCGCTTACTTGACCTATGACCATCATTAATACTGACCCACCTCTTATTGATGTTCCTGTAAGCTTTTCTAACATCATTCTCTCTAACTTCTTCTCCCTTTCCCCCCCCCAAGATTTCTCCCTGTTTATATCTCAAAAATTCTGTTTCCTTTTTCTAGCAGTTTTAAAAAGAGCTGTTTTCTTGAATTCAGATCTCTTTGAGATGTTGTCCTCTATCCTGGGTTCTTCCTGCCCTCTCCACACTTTGTGAATGACTCTGATTTTAACCATCCCCTTCATTACGATGTATCCTGAATCCACTTTTCCAACTCAGCCTCAGAACAAGACCTGTACACCAATGTTTGTTTGTGTCCGCCTTCTGAATATCTCCTGTTGCATGTCTCAAGGGTGTATGTGTGAAATGAAACTCACTGTCTCCCATTACTTCTAACTGCTTTTGTCATCTTATACTTTTGAGTGACACTATCATCACATTTAGTCTCCCATATTTGAAATCTGGAAATCATTCTTGACTATTTCCTCTCATTTTGTGCACATATGATAACAATTACATTTTAAAGGCCCAAGGAGACATGATATAAATAAAAATGACTATCTGCAATGCTAACCAGGTTTGGATATCATTATTTCCAGACTAGAAACATAGAATTTTTTCCACTGTTAGAATAATTTCTAGTTGTATCTTGATTTTCCATATAACGATCCTATTTTCTTCCTTTGATTATTGATTCCTGGAGTATGGGGACTTCAACACTTCTCCGAATTAGTGGAAGTGGAAGTCAAATTAATTAAACTGAGAAGATGGTAGGAATGTCTGAGTCATGATAATTTTAATAAGAATTAATAAAAGACTCTGCCAAGCTTTATCTGATTCTTCAAAGGGGAAAAAAAGAGGCCTACAGTATAATCATGTGGCTTTGGTAGTGTTTCTGGTGGCAGATTTTTTTTTTTTTAGAAGTCTGTGGGGCTTTATAGATAGTAGTTATATTTAATAAATGCTTGCTGGATGAGTAAATAAGCAAATCAATACATGAGGCACACATTTCAATTTGGTATTTATGTTTTTTATGAAAGTAACTGTGTATGTAAGAACATGGTAGAGAGCCTTAGGTTTTTGCTTTAAAAAATTAGAGTTTTCTGTCTGCATCTAGTTTGTTATTTGGCCTTGTGTATGTCATTTAACCAGCAAGAACCTATATCGACCCATAATACACCTGCCCTACGTGCTCGGCTGGGTCATTAGATCAAATGAGATAATGAGGGTAAACATGTTTCAGAAGTATAAAATATTTTCACAGTAAAAGATGTTAAAATGCAAGGAGAATTTGCGAATCTCAGCAGAAAGGGTGAGGTTAACATTTCTGTCTTCCTGCAAGAAGCCCTGGCAGAAACTCAAGAGACAGTAAAAGTTTTGTTGTCATTGTTCAACCTTTTTTCCTCCTTTTAACATCTTTAATATTTTGTGTTTGCTGCACCTAATGCTATTAAAAGGGAAGATGCTTTGCTAAACTATCTTAGACTGAGGAATTTAGTTTGTTACATTCCTGAAGATCATTGACCTTTTAAAAGGGAAGGCAAGGGATGATGGCCATGAAATTCTAGTTAGATGTCAAATTTCTTGGCATATGTATCACACACAGATGTTAGGCCATGGTAGGTTGGAGTACTTAGGTGCTTCCAGGATCTTTGTTTATTGAACTGTTGTCAAGGTAAATAATTTTCTCTTTCCTAATTAATTTTCAATTTGACTAAGCTGTGTCAAATTATTTAAAAAAATATAAAAGGGATCCACTAAAATCCAAAGCTTACACACATACATAATTTAAAATTCTGTCAAAATAATACATTTAAAGTACTGTAGGAATATATTCAAAAAATCAAAATCATCACAAATCTGATTGTGAAAATGGGAGTTACCTATTGTATAAAAGGGCTGAGGATGTAGTTCAGCAGTGGGATACTTGTTTAGCACGTGCAAGCCCCTGGATTCAATCTATTTTGAAAAAATTGTTTCCATTCAGTGAGTAGAGACAACATTGTGTGGTGTCTAAAAGCCAGATTTTCTTGGGTAGAACTTGAAGAAATCTCTGCTATTTATTAGCAGTGATATTTTGGACAATACTCTTTGCCTCCTCATGAGTAAACTAAGGGAAATAATTATGATGGTGATGATCGTGATATTAATAAAAATACCCATCACATAGTGTTATTGTGAAGAATGATTACATTTGTATATTAAAACATTTAAAGTGTTGATAAATAAAATTGGATGTATTAGGTTCACTTTTTTCTCCGGGTGGATTTTACCCTCTGGCATGCCATGTCCTACTTTAATACAGTTCACTTCTTTTTAGAAATCAACCTTTGCTCATTTGACAGATTGCAATGCTTAGGTTATGAGACATATTAGTTGGCTTGGGGTTAAAGAGGGCTATAGGAATCCTCACTTTTAAACTATAAGGTATTACGTAGGATGAAAGAAAGGGCAATTCCACTGTATCTCACATAGCAAATATTTGTTTGAAGCAGGAATTAAAACCATCATGTAGTGTGTCTTCAATACAATGATTCTTCAAATGCTAACTAAGCATACCTATGATGCTTAGTTAAAAATCACACTGTCTGCTGAAAGAGTTTTTTCAGTGTGTGTGTAGCAAATACAACCTTACTTCCTGAGCCTCTGAGTATATTATAGTCCTGGGTTCCCTTTACCCATCTGCTGGTCTACAATTCTGTTACTTCTTCCATTTTTATCCTTACCCTTTCTTAGTAAGCCCCATAGTGTTGGTAGAGCACATACACTGACCACTTCCTGTTACCCTGGATGTTTAATTTATTTATTTTGTGGTACTGGGGATTGAATCCAGGGCCTTGCACATGCTAACCAAGTACCCCACTCCTGAACTACACCCTCAGCCCTTTTTTATTTTATTTTGAGACAGGGTCTCACTAAATTACCCATGCTGACCTTGAATTCATGATCCTCCAGCCTTAGCCTTAGGCCTACTACATATGGCCAGGTTTGGAATACTTTCTATTAGTATTTCTTTTATTTGAGAACTAAACTTGTGTTTTTACAGCACACAATTGATATTTAACTATATAAAATTCTATCGTGAATTACTTTCCTCAAAATGTTGAAGACATTCAGAGAAGTTATTGTCTTGTAATTTCTGTAGTTGCAATTAAAATGTTCAATAAAATTATATATATTTTTTAAATCTTCAGAATATGTTCTTTTTCCCTCTCTATAAACTTTTTTTTGGGGTTGTCTCTTCCTTCTGTTTGTGGAATTTTATAACTGGATTCAACACATATGTCTTCTTAGTACACTTTTCATAGTTATGAATTTTTACTAATGCTAATATGAATGTCTTCTTTCATTATGAATAACAAATCTTCTTTGCATAGCTTACTTATCCTTTCTGTCTAAAGCAACCTGAGGCTCTCCTGATTCTAAAACTACTATAAACTCTGTCACTTCTAAGCTATTTTATTTTGATTCACTTTTAACATTTCTGACTCCATTGGGTGCCCATTGTTCCAGGATTCTATAGGGAAGAATTCATCACTGAATTAAAATTACAAATAAAAATAGCCTTGTAATTCTTGAGTGAGCTCTGTTATGAACTTCCCAGAATTGTTCTACTCTGGGATAATTTTTGTCCAGCTTCTCAAGTTCTCTCATTTCCACAAAGTTAGCTTTAGCTCCAGCTCTATTCAAATTAAAGATTATCTCTAACACAACTTAGAAAAGATTTCTTAGAAGATACAATTTTATTACAATCTGGAAACAATACTACTAGACTTTAATGTCTTCAGTAATGCTCATAAGAGACAATTGGATCTTAGAAATAGTCTCATCACCCTCACTCTTTTATTCAACCGTCTCTTAAAGTGTCCTAATTTGAAACAATATTATCACAGCAGTCCACTCATGATTGGTTTCTGTATATCCGGTAATAGCAACAATAGTCTGATTGTATTTGTACTCTTCTCAGTCCTCTGGTCTAGATGAAGTCCACAGAGGCCATCAGTGTGATTTAAGAGAGAGACAACAGGGCCACAGGACTTGAAACTTTTTGTTCCCAGTTCCAAGTATATCATATACTTGCTGAATCAGCCCTGCTAGGAAATTCAGATAAGACTGTGTTTATGAAAAGCTAACAAAATTATTGTTCATCCTCTCCTAAGGTCTAAAGTCTCTAAAGGATAATGATCATTTTGGTAAAATAACATGTCTTTATTTTGGAAAGCTAGAGGTTTATTTCTGTTAAGCTTACACTGGCTGCATATAATGGCCTGATCTCCCAAACATTCTTTGAATTTCATTTGATCTGATGCATGGTTAGTGGGGTCACTTTGACCTTGACTATCTGAAGAGCTTTCTTTTGCCATTCAACAAAAGCTGCAAGCTTACAGCTAACTTCTAAGCATAGGAGTCACATTTGGTCATATGTTGCTAAAATTCATGGAGACTATCTGTGCTCTTAGTGGCAGTGGATGCAATCTGTTTTTAATTTGGAGATGTAGCTCTTCTTTTCTTAAAGTTCTAAACTTCTATAACAGATCAATTGCAGGGCAGTTCTATGGACTTCCATTATATGTAAGTCCAATGTTCTGGTATTCAACTGTCTCTGGCCAATAAAGTGTTTCCTCTAGATTGTATCACATGATGTTCTTTGAAATGGTGGTTTGATGACTAAAATATGGTACAAAGTCAAGGAGTTAACACAATCCAGAAATAGTATGGCAAAATTACATCGCTGTTCTTGTCTAGTGAAAGAAAGCAGACTGCCTCTGGTAATTTTGTTTATTGGAAGTGAGCAAAAACACATTAGTCAGATCATTTACTTCATACAAGGCACCAAGAGCTGTAATGAATTGGACCACATATGGTATAGCAGTTGCAAAAGGAGCTGTCATCTAATTAAACTTTGGAAAATCCATTTTTATCCTCTAAGACTATTCATCCACCACTTGGCCAAACACTAGATTTAGAAGGGAATCATTAACCCTAAATGTTTAAGTCTTTGAAGGTGGGCATTGATATATCTCTGATCCTTTATTTTTATTGAAGTAGTTTTGCTATATTTTTCTAGTGGTGGGTAGCTCTGCAGTCTTCAATTTGGCTTCTTCAGTGAGAATAGTCCTTCCTTCATAGTTTAGAGAGCCTGTGAAAAATCTATAATTCTCCTTGGTCATTTCTGCCAACTCCATGTAAAAGAATTTGGGAAATTAATATAAGAAAGATATGAGCTAGAATGAGGTAAATTCACTTACCATCAGAAAACCACTATTACTGGACTGCAGAAGGGACTAGGATTTATTTCATTTTAAAATCATGTTTTCTTCCTCAGGAGACAGTTACTTTAG
Organism: Marmota flaviventris; assembly: GCF_047511675.1. Lineage (NCBI taxonomy): Eukaryota > Metazoa > Chordata > Mammalia > Rodentia > Sciuridae > Marmota > Marmota flaviventris. The sequence goes on along the minus strand of NC_092500.1, from coordinate 28,909,381 downwards.
AAGTGATCACTGATTTTAGGGGGAAAACACTGGGTTAAAAAATAAATAGAAGCACATTATGTGACAGCATAACAAATTATTTAAGACAAGTTGCCCTCTTCTTCATTCTGGCAGCTTTTCAGTGCATAGCTGACTGAGACTTAAAACTTCAGTCAGAGGCTAAAATCCTGCATCATGTATCACAACAGTTCCATCAAATCTCCTGATGAACAGTTATGGATATTTTTTGATTTTACAAATCACATTATATTATGAAGGATTTCACATCCATTTTGCTCCATTTTTTTTTTTTTTTTTGTCGATGGTGGGGGGTGTTCTAGGGATTGAATTTAGAGGAACTCCATCACTGAGCCACATCCCTAACCCTATTTTGTATTTTATTTAGAGACAGGGTCTCACTGAATTGCTTAGTGCCTTATTTTTGCTGAGGCTGGCTTTGAACTCCCAATCCTCCTGTCTCAGCCTCCCTAGGTGCTAGGATTACAGGCATGTGCAACCACACCCAGCCAAAAATGTAATTTTTAATTGCCTGCTATTACGTTATCTTTGGGTCAAATCATTCTGACTTTATGCTAATCCTGATACCATATATGAACACACACACACACACACACACACACACACACACACTTGTGTATATATTTAGCATGTGTGTGTTTGTATGGTTTGAATATCAACTGTCCTCAAAAACTCCTGTTACTGCAACAATATTCAGAAGTGAAATGATTAGATTAAGAGCTATGAACCAATCAGTCCCTCTCGATTTCAATGGGCCAATTGGGAAGTAATTGTTGGCAGGTAGGGTGTGTCTAGAAGGGGTGGGTCCTTCCCCTCTTCCCTACTTCTCCCCCCCTCCCTCTCTCACTCTCTCTCTCTCTCTCTCTCTCTCTCTCTCTCTCTCTCTCTCTCTCTCTCTCTCTCTTCTTACTAACATAAAGGGAATAGATCTCCTTCTTTAACATACCTTTCCCCCATGATGTGCTCTCTCAGTTTGGACCCAGGGCAATGAAGTCAGCTGTCTTATGGACTAAGACCTTTGAAACCATAAATCCAAAATAAACTTTCCCTTCTCTAAATTGTTCTTATCAGATATTTTTGTCAAAATCAATGAAAATCTGAATAAAACAAAATTGGCACCAAGAGTGAAGCCAGTGCTGTGATTAGCCTGATCCTGTGGTTCAAAAGCCTTTAGAAATAGTTTACAGGAAAATTTTGGAAAAGTTTGGAAATGTAGGCTGGAAAAGTCTCACAATGTTATAAGCAGAGCTTTTATGGGAAATTATTTTGGGAAATCAGAAGACGAGAATGCCAATAGCAATGCACCCTGTATTCCTGAGGTTTCAGAAAGAAATGAGTTTTCTATTGAAAATTGGAATAGAGGCCACTCACAATATATTGTGATAAAGAAAATGGCTACATTTTGGCTATATTCTGAGGCTTTGAGTCTAAATTAAAAAGTCTTGGACTAATTAATCTGGTGAAGGAAATTTTAAGTCAGCACAGCAATCATCAGTGGCCTAGATATTGCTAGCAGTTTTTAGCTAGGTTTACTGTAAAAATTGGGACCATCAAACAGAGGTAAATTATTTTTAAAACAATTGCAGTTTGCCTAGAAAAGTTCAGGTAAACCTGGGCCCAGAAAGTTGTGCTTGTTGAAAAAAATTACAGCCCATAAGGTGCCCCAGTCTGGCTGGGCAAAATAAACAGGGGGGGGGGGGGTGTGTGACAAGAAACTTGTGAAGGTTGAAACAGCGGGAGCCGCTTTATTGTAGGACAGCAGAGGTATTTATACCTAACTCATTATACACAGCTTGTTTCAATTAACATCATCTAGATACATCAATTAGTCATTAAGGAATCCTCATCATCTTAATGACTTGCTGGCAGTTACTTCACAAAACACTCCTCCTGGCAAAGTGCCAGGCGCCATCTTGACTTGTCTGTGGCCCTTAACAATAAGGAGATGCTAAGTGCTTTGCAAAACGACAATAAGGAAGATACCTCAAGAGTATCTCAAGAATTTGCCAGACCACACACATTATAGGCTCCATAATGTAGAAGGGTAAATTCCTTTGAGAACAGATCAAGGGGACACGAGCTTGCTTAGGGTGGGGGGAGATAAAAAATTGTTTTAGTAGTCTGAGCTGTGATAGTATTCAGAAACCAAAATAGTCATAATTTCAGTTCTGTAGGAATACAGAATGCTATAATTATTGCAGCTTCCATCAAGATTATTTTTTAATATGTATTTTTTAGTTGTAGTTGGACATGATAACTTTATTTTATTTATCTTTATGTGGTGCTGAGGATCGAACTCAGGGCCTGGCACATGCTAGGGGAATGCTCTACTGCAGATCCACAATCCCAGCCCCTTCCATCAAGATTGTAAAAGAAGTCTTGGGAGATGAGGCAAAGTGTAGAAGAGTCTGAGTCCCTACAGGATGCCCACGAAAGGGTAATGTATGAAGCTGTGAATGGGAAGCTAAAGCTAGAGTGGAGACCCCGGGAATTAAGAGATGACAGTAACAAGACTATCTGTTGAAAAAAGCTGCAAGCTGCGGAGACAGTCAGGCTACAAGAGAATCCATGTGCATTGCAAGCAGCAAGGCCAAAGACACTCCCCAAGCCCTTTGGACACAACATCTCCTGGTATATGTCTACAGGCTGAAAGATGAATTATAGGAGGAGTTATGAGACCTGTTTGCTGGGCTCGGTTTCAGACTTGTTTGGGTCCCATCCCCTCTTTCTTTACTCCTATTTCTCTCTTTTTGAATGGGAACATTAATTCTGTGATACTGTATATTGGATATTTATAACTAGCTTTTCAGTTTTACAGAGACTCACAGCTAAGAGTTTGCCTTCAGTTTCAGAGGAAATTTTGGGGCAATGTTGAAATTGCTAAGACTATGGGATTCTCAGAGTAAGTGAACTAAATGCATTTTGCATTGTGAAATGGACATAAGCTTTTGGGGGCTAGAGGTGGGTTATTATGGTGGGATATTCAATATGAGATGCCCCACCCCCAAAAAACTTCTGTTAATTCAACAACATTCAGAGATAGACAATCAGATTATAAAAGCTGTGACTTAATCACTCCACCCTCATTTGAAGTACTGACTAGATGGTAAACTGTAGGCAGGTGGAGTATGGCTAGAGGGGGTGGGTCACTCAGGGCATGACCTGGAAGAATGCATCTTCTCTGGCACATGCTAGGGGAATGCTCTACCACAGATCCACAATCCCAGCCCCTTCCATCAAGATTGTAAAAGAAGTCCTGGGAGATGAGGCAAAGTGTAGAAGGGTCTGAGTCCCTACCGGATGCCCACAAAAGGGTAATGTATGAAGCTTCCCTTTCCCTCTCTCTGTCTGTCCCCACCTTTCTCTCTCTCCATCCTTGTTACCATAAAGGGAACAGCTTCTCTCCATCATGCCCTTCCCCCATGATGTTCTATCTCACCTTGGACCTACAGCAATGTAACCCATGGATTAAATCTCTGAAACCATGAGCCCCAAATGTACTTTCAGTCTTCTAAGTAGTTCTTGCTGGGTATTTTGTTCACAGCAATAAAAAGATACATATAGACATATTTCATTAGCAGTTAAATGACACTACTTGATTTCTTTAATTTTGTGTTTACCTTTCCTTAGTAAAATCAGGAAATTTATTTTCATCGTTTTGCCTTCCAGCCACATTATGTTTTAAATGTCCAAGTCTCCCCAAAATTCATGCGTTGAAATATTGACTACAAAAGTGATATTAATTAGGAGGTAGGGCCTTTTGAAGGTGATTACACCATGATAGTATTCATGCTTTTTCTTGTAGAAGAGGCCCAAGAGAGACTTCTCCCTTGTATTTTGTGAGAAGATGGCAAGAAGGTACCATCCATGTGTGCCAGGAGTGGTGATACATCTGTAATCCCAGCAATGATAAGCCAGGAGGTTTGAGGACAAGCCTGAGAGAGGCTTTAAACAACTTCTTGAGACCCTGTCTCAAAATAAAAAGTAAAAAAGAGAAAAAGGGCTGGTGATGTGGCTCACTAGCTAAGTATCCCATAATTCAATCCCTATACCAAAAAAAAAAAAAAAAAAAAAGAAGGTATATGATGTGTGACCTTAATCTTGGACTTTGAAGACTGCAGAACTGTGAGAAATAAATTTCTGTGGTTTATAAATTACTCAGTTTGTGGTTTTTTGTTATGGTATCAGGAGTGAATTAAGACAACAAGCGACACATAAACATCACTAATGTCTTTCTTATGACACTGTTTAGTATCTCATTGCTTGTTGAAGGTGGATAGGTGGATTATACCTATAAAATTTCATTTTTTGAAAGTTTTGATTTTGTACTTTTAATATACCAATGAATCAACTTCATTTAATATATGCTTCCATTGAGTTCAATTTTGGAATATCATCTAGCAAAATCTCAGACTTCCAGTCTCCTAAGCTAATATAATGAAACCCAAAATCTCTGAAGTATGTTCTTATAATTCATTTCAATCTACTCTAGTGTTCCCATTCTCCCTTCTTGGTTGAATATCCTCAGAACTGACATATCTTTCCTAATATTTAACCAGTATAAGTGAGGGAATTCCTATAGTTCATTTAGAAGAATGCTTTCATTCCTTCACTTTTTGATTGAGATCCTGTTGCTATCTCTCATTGTGGGTTGAGCAACAGTGAAGATTAAGGGGAATGGTACATGTGCTCTGAGTTGAGGAAGAAGCAGTATATTCAACAAGTAGGATTTCTTTAAAAGTCAAGGATAATGAGGTTCTTTTCTGCAACCCAAGGAGGTTCATTAAGGTCAGAGATCCCAGGAATGCCAACTCTTCTGAATCATACTGTGTTATCTCTGTTCCATTTCTCTTGGGACCCTCTACTTCCAGCTTAATGCTATAATAGTTTGTGTATTCATTCCAATTCAGAAAGTACTTTAAAAATTTTGATTCAGTCGCCCTGCAATGGAAAGAAATAAGAGCTTTACCTTTTAGAAAATATGTTATAAATTCCATAGATTTGAAGTCCTCAACTTGGGCTGAGAATTTTGATTTGAGCTTCCCATTCTCTTTTCTAGTAGTCATACGTACTGTTAGAAGTGGCTACCTGCCTTTCAATCCTCTTTTCTGTTTCTTAATGCTCTGCCTTCAAAAAATGTGTCATTTCAGATAAGTAAAGGTGATACTTCAAATTTGTGTGGGCCAAAGTCTTCTGGATACTTACAATTTCAAGGTTTCTACTGCCTTTTGCCCATATTATATAGCTAACAAATCTTGAGTTCCATACATTGCCCAATATTCTGATACCAATAACTAAATTCTGTTATCAATATCCTGTAAAATAGATTTCTCTGAAGAAGATATTTGGAGTCACATAAAGGAGAGGAGACTGCAAGACTGGACTTGGAAAGCAAGCAGGAAACAAAAGGCTCTTGAAAAATTGCAAAAATCTGGCCCGCATGCCAGTCATCACTGCTGAACATGGATGGAGTCAGAAAGTCCCTCCAACAGCCTTCATAGGGACCACGGCAGATGTTTTCTAAAACAAGAACCAGCACCTACGGGACTCCACCTCCTCCACCCTGGCTTTAGGAGAGTAGAGAGAAGAGAAATAAGATCATAATCAAGGCAGTTCTCTATGTATAGTAAAGAGTTTGGAGTTGAGCACAAGAGGTGACTGTCCACCTTACTGTTTCACACCTTACTTGTAATACTTCTTTTATTATAAATCCTCTTATCAGCCATCTGTGTACACACCACACATTCAAATGGAGCAATCTATTCATGCCACAAAGTTTTCCAATATTTGATTTTCACACAAGAGAAGCCAATGTTTCTTGCACACTGCTGTACCTTGTAGAGATGCAAATATTTTTAACTAAAATAATTGCCATATTTGTTGTCTTCATATCTCTTTCCCAGGCTGTAAGCTCTGCCAGGCAATATTTTTTCTGCCTTTCTTTTCCTCAGTGATTACAAATCATAGGTGCTTACATGGTGAAGAGAGGAAATAAATTTGGCCGGTAGCTCTTGTATCTGACATGGTTATCTCATGTAACAACTTTCAGCCGGCTGTTTTCTTGAATTTTACTTATTTGTTTATTTTATGGTACTGGGGATTAAACCTAGACCCTTGCACATACCAGACAAATGCCCTATTACTGAAGTACATCTCCAGACTTTTCTTGAATTTGAAGCATCCAATTCCTCTTTATTTCATTGTGAAAATTGACTATGGAAAAATTATTTAATATTAATAATTATCATTTGCCTTTCAAATTTCTACAGATTATAATGATTGTACAGCTATCCATTACAATTCACATATCCTCTGTGCATACATTCTTTTCCCCTTTCTATATTTTTCGTTTGTTTTTGCCATCTACTTCTACTTCATTAAATTTTTAGGATAAAATTCCCCTTTGATTAGATACTTTTTGTATTTGTTTCCTTTCTGGATGGTAAGAATAATTTTTTTAAATGACAGGTGAAGATAGTATGTAATTAAACACCTATATATTATTTCAACTACACATAGATATTCATGTAGGAGCTAGATAATAAAGGTGAGGAGGCTCCAGAGTCAATATCCAACAACATGTGATCTTGGGTAATTCATCTAATATGCTTCAGCAAAGCAAGTCAATGTTAACACTTCAATGGGTAATTTTAAAGATTATGACTAATTGAGTATTTAAAATATTTTATAGTTGGGAGTGGTGGCAGACATCTATAATCCCAGCGGCTCAGGAAATTGAGGCAGGAGGGTCAATGCCAGCCTTGGCAACTTAGCAAGGACCTAAGCAACTTAGCAAGGCCCTAAGCATCTCATCCAGACCCTGTCTCTAAATAAAATATCTAAAAAAAAGGGCTGGGGATGTTGGGGTTGTGGTTCAGAGGTAACGTGCTCGCCTAGCATGTATGAGGCACTGGGTTTGATCCTAAGCATCATACAAAATAAAATAAAGATATTGTGTCCACCTATAACTCAAAAAAATTAAATAAAAATAAAAATATTAAAAAAGAAAAAGGGCTGGGGATGTGGCTCAGTGGTTAAGCACTCTTGGGTTCAATTCCTGGTACCAAAATAAATAAATAAATAAATAAATAAATAAATAAATAATAAATAAAACAAAATATTGAGAACATAAGTTTACGTAGTTTGTTCAGACTGCTAAAAATAACTTATATTGGTAATTTAAAAAATTATACGAGCATTTCTCACAGTTCTAGAGGTCCACAGTCAAGATGATCATTGATTCAATCTGGTGAGTTTCTTTTCTAATACCTTGGCTTATGTATTGTATTTTTAATATAATTAACACATATCCTTTTCTTTGTATACATTCTTGTAACGTGTATTTTTATTTAAATTAATTTTAATTTATGCAAATGTTGATAATATAACATTTAATTTTTTTATTCATTCTTGAAATGTATACATATATTTGGCTTCTATTTGTAAACCTAACTTTTTCTTTGGAGTATGTTCTTTGAAAAACAAATGGTATGTTTTATAACGATTTTCTCCTAGTCATTTTTTGTTGAAATAGTAATTCATCTCCTGGCTAGTGATCACATCCATATTTTCCATATTCATAATTTTGGATAAGATATTATTTTTTTCTATGGAGAAGATACAATTCCTAATTGAAGCATTATGAATAAAGTTATTTAAGAAAATATGAAGAAAAACATGCTTGGTGCTATTGTGTGGACACAATAGTTAAAGATACTGAACAAGTGTAATACAAACCTACTTTTCTTGTGTGTAGTTCTTGAATAAAACCAAACAAAATATGTGCTTCTGATTCTGTGTTTGATGCCAATGCAGTAATGGATATACCAGAAACCACTGTGAATTTCATTTATTGAATCTGAAGAAATAAACTTCACTGATGCCAATACAGTCAACCTTTCTCCACCCTCTCTCTGCTAAATTGGAGAAACAGAAATAAAATGATTACAATTGTGCTGTGAAAAATGTCAACCTGATGACTTTACTTCTTTATTCAAAATTTCTTTTAAAAAGACATTTGTTAGTAATATGAAGGAAAACTGATCGGCTGATTTTTTTTTCTTTAAAAAGATACCACTAAATCTTATCTTTTTAGGTGAACCTCTGATTTCTATAATTTTGTATATAGTTAGTTATTCTTCCTGATGAAGGAAACAAGTATTGAATTAGTATATACAGGAAAAAGGACCTGTGTGACTCAGCTTCAAGAAGAGAAAATGAAAGGAAGGGAGGGAGGGAGGGAGGAAGGAAAGAAGTAAGGAATGAATTTAATACAAATAGGTACCTATCACTGTTCAATGCTTCAGAAGGTTAAGGAGAAGAACAAATTTAAAATGGCCATTGTCTCTCTGGTCACTTATTTTGCTTCTAAGTCACTTGGAAATTGATGGTAAGCACTGAAGTACTTAAAATAAGTTGTTATTTGACAAGGAAAATCAATGGGGAAAAAAAGGGGGTAGCTTGAATAAAAAGAAATTTTAGGGGAAGTTAATTATGTGAGCAGTGTTGCATGGATTTTAAAAATATTTCAGCTCTAAATTAATATCAACTAAAAATCACTTATGAAGAGCTACAATATACCTTACAAGTGCTGTAAAAGATACAAGACATACCAAAGAGAAGATCATAAGAACAGTTAGGTGTCCAACTACTTACCTACCCATCTGATAGTTAATTTGGTCTCTTCAAAAGTTGTTTTAATAAACCCACTAGAAGTCTATGTGCCCTCATTTGCAATTATGAAATAATTAACTGTATTGGTGTAAAACATGTGTTAGGGTATTAGATGAGCATGCAATGAATCCTCTCTGAGAATGTTCTTACCTTCCTAACTTTAAAGTGTCACTCAATAAAACTTTTCCTTCAATTCAATTCAAACAGTTGGCATTTCTCATATTTGATTTTTCTACTATGGAGATTCCAGGGAATGATGTATTTTACATCATTCTAACTGGGTCATTCATTTTGAAGATCTTATTTCTAGAATCCTTAATTTTTTAGTGTTTGTGCATGAGAGAAAGAAAAAAAAATGTTGTTTCTGAAAATGGTTTAAACTTACTGAACTAGCAAGGGAAGACTAATGCCAAATAAAAGAATTATAGAAGCTTAGTCCAATTCTGCCTTGAGAGAAACCTGACCAGCATGGACCCTATGAGATAGCATACTATCAAATGACTAACTGAAGCCCTTTGAAATCCTTCCAATAGCCATTGTAGACAGAAGTCAACCTTAACAGCCTGACAAAAGGACTGCTAAGGCAGTAGTAGGTTGTTGAAAGATTTTTTTTTTTTTTTTTTTTTTTGCTTCTACAAACTACGAAATAATTTCTTCAGATTTGGCTGAAATTTTATAGTGAGCCCAGGCATTTTGTTTATAGAGAAGTCTGTATCCAAAATGACAGGATTGTTATTTTTACCTTCATAGATTTTCCATTATATTCAAAGTTATTCTTAACATCTGCATAGAAGTTGACTAAAGAGAATTAAGTAAATCGAAAGAAATAAAAAAAGATGGGTAAAATTCATATAAAAATGAATTCTTGTGAAGGAAAGCAAATCTGTTGGAATTTGGAGTGACTTGACCAGGGGTATATGTAACCAAGTTTTTATTTATTTATTTATTTTATTTTCTTCCTTTTTCTCTTGTAGGAATTATAGTATTAGAAATTTAGAAATAATTGGCAATATGATTCACTACGCATCTCACGAATTTCTCCCAAGCCAACAACTTAATTCCAAATAAAATTTTTCAGCCAAAGGACTATAAATATTTTCACTGTTAAATTCATTTTCAGCTGCTGAAAAAGCCTTTAGTTTGTTGGCTTCATGGGTAGAAAACTTGATCCCTATACTCATTTCTAGGATTTCAGCTCAAATCCACAAACTTTTTGTGAAAATACGAGAATTCTTTGTTTTTTTAAAAACCCTTTAATGCTCAATTAATTGTATTACTTTTAACATATGCACTCTATAAGTATTGGAGAGAGTGTCCAAAAGTAATTTTAAGCATACAGCTTAGCACTGTCTTCTATAGAGAATCAAAAAGAAGCAAAAAAAAAAAAAAAAAAGTGTCTTTTTCACAGATAGGAAACAGCACATTTTTAAATGAAGATTCTTTTCAGAATTTTCCAATGTTCTTTTGATACCCTTATCCAAGGATTATTTAAATTTAGAATTATTTAGGGAGTTTATTTCATGTTGTCACACCCTGGTTTCAAAGATTTTAATTTGGTTAATTTATGAGAGATCTCAGGAATCTGTACATTTTTCAGGATTCCAAGGTAATGCTGATTTAGATTGGCCAACCATAACACTGAGCAAATCCACTCTATTTTTTAAATTAAATTGTAATTCCTGACCGCAACCACTTTCTTTCCCTCTATGCTTCTTGGGAGAGCAGGGCCTGGGGCAGAGATATTCAAAGTTACACTAGCTATATTATAATCTCTCAGCAGGGAGCCTTTTGAGTTCAAGTGGAGAGAAGGGCATAAAATTTCACTCTGTCACCTCTGAAATATAGTTTTGTTGTCTTTTAACATTTAGAACTTTCCCTGTCCTAGGAAAAGGGAGAGGGAAAAAAAATAGAGAAATCTTGAATTTACACTGCTGCCAATTGGCTGCTTCGCCAGTGTGGGGACTGTAACAAAAGCCTGTGTCATTTTCTTGCCATTTTTACCAGATGGAATCTATCCTAACAATTCATTTTTATAAAAGCCCTTGGGATGGGTGTGGTGGAGTGTAGACAAACTGTCAGCTGCAGTGTTGACACAATCTCCATTTCTAGGCATTGCATCTGTCTCAAAGGAAATTTGTAGACATCATTGCAAAAGGTACTAATCAGTGTACTTTTAACCGTTTTGCTCATTTCTTTGTCAGATTATTTCCTGGACATAAAGAAGGGAAACTTGATGCTTTTCCCAACTGGTCTTGTATGACAGATGCTAAAACACAGTTTGCAGACTTCAATGGCAGGTAGGACACCTCTTTATCTCCCCATTTCTTGGCAATAATGTTATCCTCCATAATCATTCAAAACAATGGAGATCAATAACTCTTCCTTAGAACTCTTATTCCAAATGAGTGGATAAGAGGTGTGACAAAAGGAGACAAAAATAGCTGGCACTGAGCACTGTCAGAGTTTGTCATGAATGCAAACATCTCTTATTTCACCTGCTTAATCATTTCTGGGACCAAGTGACAAAGTTTTCTTTACCATCTAGTAAAATACACACACACACACACACACACACACGCTAGGTTAATCAACAGAAAAAGAAATTGGCTTTTAAAAGATGTCATAGTATGTCATATTTTCCCCTCTTCGGTTGTAGTCCAGGTTTGGGAAAAAGGACATCTATCTTGGTAAAATTGGCTTAAATATCAAAATTTATTAATCGCACCATACTTCCTATAAAAAAGGAATAAGAACATATTACTTTGGATTTCCACAAATTGTTTGTGTCATTTTCTAGAACTTGTGAATGTTTATACCACTACCAATAATGAGTGAATGTATTTTATTACATTAGATAAAAATCCCCAGTATGTTTTCATAATAGTATGAGAGGAAACTGCTGAATTGTATGTGGAATAAGGAATCTGGACTCTACCAAGCTATTTCTGTTTATGTTAATTTTGTAATATTTCTTTTTCTTTTTTACCTCTCAATTTACCATGCCCATGGAGAAAAAGATGCTAAGTGTTGTTCAAGATGAAGGAATGGTCTTGTCTCTATCCTTTCTTTTTAAAAAAATAATTAATTAATTTTAATTAGGTATATATGATAGCAGAATGCATTTTGATTCATTTTACACAGTTGCAGCACAACTTTTCAGTTCTCTTGTTGTACACAATGTAATATCGCACCATATGTGCAGTCGTACATATACCTAGGGTAATGATGTCCATCTCATTCCACCAGCTTTCCTGGCCTATGCCCCCTCCCACTATTCCCTCCTCTTAGCCCAATCAAAGTTCCTCCATTTTTCCCACATGACCCTCCCCCCATTATGGATCAGCATCCACTTATCAGAGAGAACATTCGGCCTTTGTTTTTTTGGAATTGGCTTATTTTGATTAGTGTGATATTCTCCAACACCATCCATTTACCTGTAAATGCTATAATTTTATTTTCTTTTAATGATGAGTAATATTCCATTGTGTATATGTACCACAGTTTCTTTATCCATTTATCTACTGAAGGACATTAGGTTGATTCCACAGTTTAGCTATTGTGAATTGAGCTGCTATAAACATTGATGTGGCTGTGTCACTGTAGTATACTGTTTTTAAGTCTTTTGGGTTTAGACCAAAGAGTAGGCTAGCTGGGTCAAAAGGTGGTTGTATTCCAAATGTGTTAAGGAACCTCATACTACTTTCCATATTGTTTGCACCAATTTGCAGTCCCACCAACAATGTATGAGTGTGCCTTCTCCCCCTCATCCTTGCCAACACTTATTGTTGTTTGTATTCTTGATAACTGCCATTCTGACTGGAATGAAGTGAAATCTTAGAGTAGATTGGGTTTGCATTTCTCTGATTGCTAGAGATGTTGAACATTTCTTCAAATATTTGTTGATCAATTATATATCTTCTTTTGAGAAGTGTCTGTTCAGCTCCTTAGCCCATTTATTGATTTTTTTTAGTGTGTGTGTGTGTGTGTGTGTTAATTTTTTTGAGTTCTTTGTATATCCTGGAGACTAGTGCTCTATCTGACATGTGTGTGGGAAAAATTTATTCCCAAAATGTAGGCCTTCTCTTCATCTCATTGATTGTTTCTTTTGCTGGTAATAAGCTTTTTAGTTTGTGTGCATCCCATTTATTAATTCTTGATTTCATTTCTTGTGTTTTAGGAGTCTCTTAAGGAAGTTGTGGCCTAATCCAACATGATGAAGATTTGGGCCTACTTTTTCCTCTATTAGGCACAGGGTCTCTGGTCTAATTCCTAAGTCTTTGATCCACTTTGTGTTGAGTTTTGTGCATAGTGAGAGATAGCAGTTTAGTTTCATTTTGCTGCATATGGATTTCCAGTTCTCCCAGCACCATTTGTTGAAAACGTTATCTTTTCTCCAAAGTATGTTTTTGGCACCTTTGTGCCAAAGTATGAGATAACTATTTATATGGCTTTGTCTCTGTGTCTTCTATTGTGTACCATTGGTCTACATGTCTATTTTGGGTGTCAAAACCATGCCATTTTTGTTACTATAGTTTTGTAGTATAGATTAAGTTCTGATATTGTGATGCCTCCTGTTTCACTTTTCTTGCTAAGGATTGCTTTGGCTATTCTGGGTCTCATATTTTTTAAAATAAATTTTATGACTGCTTTTTCTATTTCTATAAGGAATGATGTTGGGATTTTAAATGGAATCACATTGAATCTATATAGTGCTTTGTGTAGTATGGCCATTTTGACAGTATCAATTTTGGCTATCCAAGAGCATGGGAGATCTTTCCATCTCCTAAGGTCTTCTTCAATTTCTTTAGTGTTCTGAAGAGCAATTAGACAGAGAAAAGCAATTAAAGGGATACAAATAGGAATAAAGAACTCAAACTATCATTATTTGCTGACAACAGGATTCTACACTTAGAGGATCCAAAAAACTCACCAGAAAACTTCTAGAATTAATAAATGAATTCAGCAAAGTAGCAGGATATAAGGTCAATACCCATAAATCAAATGCATTTCTATATATCAGTGATGAATTCTTTGAAAGAGAAATTAGGAAAACTACACCATTCACAGTAGCCTCAAAAATAAATAAATAAATAAATAAATAAATAAAATATTGGGAATCAACTTAACAAAAGAAGTGAAAAACCTCTACAATGAAAATCTATCCTGTCTTGATTCCTCTCCTCTGTCACTCCTGGAATGTGAAGAAAGTACACTAATAGTCATCACTCTGACCATTTCCCCCAGTGTTCTTCAGTAACAGAGCTGGAGACACAAAAGAAGCCTGTTCTTAGGTTAGAGGCAAACATAGGCAGCCAAGAGTGCCAAAGACAGGCTTAGTTCCCCATGAGCTCACACTCAAAATCTCAATTCTCTATTCTGTATCATTAGAAAAGTGAAAGTGGTGAGTCCTAAGCAGAGGACCCTTTCACTCTGCTTACCTGTCAACTTGTAAGAAGGCAAAGTAATAAATGAAAGCACCTCAGAGGACAAGAGAAGAACAAATAGAGAGAAAAGGAAGAACAGAGAGAAGACATGGCGGAAGACAGAAGGGAAAGAAGAGGACAGGAGAGGAAAGTGGAGAAATAGAAGAGGGAGAGAAGGAGAGGAAAAGAGTGAGGAGTGCGTGGAGGTGAGAGACAGGAGGAGAATTCACCAGAAGATTAAAAATCCTGTACCTAGCTCCTTGAACCCTTAAATGTCCAGGGACATGAACATGGTGTCCAAATAATATTTATAGCCCGCCCTTCTATGTACCAAGAGCTATTCTAGGCCCTGAAGATAAGACATTGAGATTCAAAGATTAAACTCTCCGCCTTCAAGAAACTTATATTTTATTTGATCTTATGGGGGAGAAAATAGAATAGTGATTACTAGAAGCTAAGAAAGGTGGAGAATGAGGGGACTGAGGAAAGCTGGATAACTGTTACCAAAACATACTTAAATCTCAAGAATAAGTTCCAGCGTTCTACAACACAGTAGAGAGACTGCCATTTACAAAAGTTTTCTCTCTACTTAACAAAAAACAGAAGAAGTGCTCAAAATTTCTAAACAGCAAGAAATAATAAATGTTTAAGGAGCTAGAAATGCTAATTCCTCTGATTTGATCATAACATAAGTATCAAATTACTACACTGTGCCACATATATATATGCATACTTATGTATCAATTCAAATACATTTTAAAAAGATGTAAATGAATATACATAAGTAAAAATTACACGTTAAATGATAATAAGTGCAGAAAGATGGCATAGGTGTGTGAAAGTGTTTCAAAAGTTAGAAGAATCAGCATAAGATTATATGGTGTGAAAAAAGCAAACCAGCTAGAATCAGTTTGGACTCAAATCTGGCGTATTTATTTATGGTTCCAGGGATTGAACTCAGGGGCACCCAAACATTGAGCCACATCCCAAGGCCTATTTTGTATTTTTTTTTTTTTTTTTTTTTTTTTAGAGACTGGGTCTCACTGAGTTGCTTAGTGCCTGGCTTTTGCTAAGGCTGGATTTGAACTCAAGATCCCCTGCCTCAGCCTCCTGAGCCATTAGGATTACAGGTGTGCGCCATTGTGCCTGGCAAATCTGACTAATTTAAACATAAAAAGAAGTTTATTAGAGTGGTTTCAAGGTTCTTGACATAACTAAACAAGAAAAAAATAAAACAAGGAAACATCTAAAACCAAACAGAATTTCACAGTTTTTTAGGAAAAAAACTACCCAAGAGACATCTATGGGCTTCTGTCCCTTGAATTTTTGGACTTAGTTCACTGCCTCAGAATGACCACATTCATCTGTGGGTCTCCTATGGAGTTTTTGTATTCTCAGAAAAGAGACTGTCACGGACTCATCTTAGGTCATAATAAAACCAGCTATTCCTTAGCAGACAGAGAAAGGGTATCATGGGAGGAAGATTCTCCATCATGGGAGGAGAAAAGAGTACAAGTAAGGCCTGGAACACTGAGATAAGGAGGGAGAGGAACCAACACGAGTCTGCAATGCTGTTACCATTTCTTGTTCAAAGAACTGAAGAGCCAAGGGGGGTATTTTCGGCCTGTGCTGTCCTTTCTTGGGTCTCTGAGCTGCCTTTGAATGGAATAAGCTTCCTGGAGATTGGGCGCACAGATGGTAAAAGAATAGAATAGCCAGGACAAGACAAGTCAACTGTGGTCCAGGTG
Organism: Marmota flaviventris; assembly: GCF_047511675.1. Classification (NCBI taxonomy): domain Eukaryota; kingdom Metazoa; phylum Chordata; class Mammalia; order Rodentia; family Sciuridae; genus Marmota; species Marmota flaviventris. The sequence continues at coordinate 28,893,519 of NC_092500.1, read as the reverse complement.
CAGGTTGGCCCAATTCCAGCACTACTCTCTCTCATTGCCTGGGTTACCTGGGTTACTGTTTCTGACTTATTTATGGAGTTAAATGGAAAGAACCTGGAGACACAAAACAGAGACACCAGGGGATCCCAATGTCCATCTCTGAGGCATTGCATAAATTAAAGAACACAAAATCTTAGAACCCAAAGGACAATAGAATCATCTTGTCTAGTCCTTTTTTTTTTCTTATGAATGAGAAAATCAAGGTTCAGAGAGATAATCACCCAGCTACACACTTAATGGGAAAATTATTACATTACTCCAGTCCTCTTTATTTCTTCCAACTGTATGAAACCACATATTTGACCCTTCTTCATTTCCTTCCTTCCTTCCTTCCTTCCTTCCTTCCTTCCTTCCTTCCTTCCTTCCTTTCTTCCTTCCTTCCTTCTCAAAATGTGGGTTTTACTGTTGACAAAGTTGCTCTTGGATGAGACTGACCTGTGTTTAAATCTCAGGTACAAGATGTACAATCCTTGTGATATTTGACTGGTTTATTGAATTCTTTGGCGGTTCAAAATCCCAATTTCTCAAATGAGGATGGGATCTGACTCCTAGAACTTGTGCGATTAAGAAATAGAATTATTTGAGGGTTTTGAGTATCCCCAGTTAATGGTTTAAAATTAACTTGTTTACATTGTTTGATATAAGTTTATTTTTTAATTTCCTCAATGTTATTTATTTTTATCATCACAGCATATGTTATATGCTTCTTCGAAGAGAAGAAGAAAGAGGAGAAAAGAAGGGAAAATAAGAAAGTTGAAAAGAAGAAAAAATAAGAAAAAGAATGTGTCACAGATCAAGCTCACACTTAGGATGAATAAGCAAATCTTTTAAAGTCTGTCCTGCTAAATTTGTGATGGGAAATGTCAGAATGGATTCTTCTGTCTTAAGTTAATATTCTCATAGTCTCAGCAGGGGAACCTGGCCTCCTGGTATTGGAATTTGCCTATCAACCCAGCTAGGGCTGGATAAGTTTACTCAGGAAACAAAGAGAGCATTTAACTTCTACAGTCAAAGGATTATTTGGAACCTGGCAGACTGCTGCCTGATATTTGATCTCAGAAGAAAGAATTAGATACAGTTTGGGCGGGTGGGTGGGTGGGTACAAAAATGAAAGACTAGTATTAAGTGTAGAGTCATCTATCATGGTTTCCAACACCACTGAAGTATATCTCCAATAGCTTTTTTTAACGCCTAAATGAAATCTAATTCCACTTAGTTCTTATGTCTGGGGAAAGATAAAGAGAGGCTGGAGATTAGGCAAACTCAGAATTTCTGTTTGAAATTGAGAATATTTAGTCATATATCTGTTACATAAAAGTAAGCTCAACTTGCTCTGGACATACTATCTAACATTCATTAAGCGTATTTTCAGGTAATCTTTTTCATGTGATTATTACTTTTTTATCTTAACAATCAAATAATGGAATGAAAGAAATTGAACACAGCAAGAGTGCTTTTGATTTTTGTTTTGTTTTATTTTGGGGAGGGAAAGTATAATGCTAGAAATACTGAAGAGGGCATTTTCAATAGTTAAGAAAAATCCAGTCACAGAAAAAGCTAGGCTATTAATAAAAATGGTCTTGAGTCAGATGTGGTTTTAAAGACTGTAATCTCCAATTAACCCTTCCACAGGGACCTTTTAAAATTTATATTTGGAAAAATAATGTAGATGTGTATATCAGTTGCTGTGAGAGTGGTGATTTATTTGCATCCACATAGTCTTTCTTGCTGAAATCTCAGATGTATATTTACTGCGCCATATCTTTACTCGAATGTTCTAAATTGTGACATTCAAGCTTTGACCAAAAAGTATAGCAAAGTGTATTTGATTTTCTGTTATTTTCACTTTTAAAATATCTTTCTTTAGACAAGTAAGCAAGTCTTGGAAAGGAATTTGGACAAGGCCTTGACATTTTCAAGACTGAGGCATCTGAATACCTCTTTATACATCGTAATGGACATGAAGTCATACCTCTTGTGGCTGCCATCATAAGCAAATAAAGGTCATTGTTTTCTCAGAACAATAAAAGCTGAAAATATATCTAGAATTAAAAAGATTGTACTCAAGACTTCAGGCCATTAAAAAGTTGAAATGAAACAGTCCCCATGCCCTTCCTGCCCCTGGAAAATGCCAAGAAAGAGAAATAGAAAGATAGTGGTTTTTTTGGCCAGCAAGTTGACAAATCTAAAAAAAAAAAAAAAAAAAAAAAAAATCTGCAAAATCTTGGAAAGCTTCAGTCTAACTAATGAGAGAGAAAAGAATTCATTTTCCTATAAACAAAATGCTCAGGTCTCATAGGAACAGGTCGGATTTACAGTCTACATTTGTCTGGGGGAATAGAATTACTCAAAAGAATCAATACTGGCCAAGCATAATTAGCAGAACAAAGAATGTTTTCAGTTGTCCCCATCATCTTTTCACAGAAACATTTAAGAGCAACTGATCCAGGCTATGATTCTACAAGACACCAAAAGGAGAATGGAATACTGAGACATTTCTGAGCTGGGTCTAAAATGACCAGCCAGGGGTCTGTTATCCTGAACAAATCTTTCAGTCATGTTAAGTATTGTCCCACAAAGCAAAACAAAGTACACAGGGTTCTGCTAAGGGACAAAATTGAATCAGGGCTGTATTGCAATTGTTTGAGAGCACAGGGTTTGGACTCTATCTTTACAGAAAAGCCCAACTATGGTCCCTCTTAGGTGCTGAAGGTTAGGATTTCAAGAAAGGAATATTTGGAGAGTACCATTCAACTCATAATATCAAAACCACCCTAAGATACCATCTCACTCCAGTAAGATTGGCAGCCATTATGAAGTCAAACAACAACAAGTGCTGGAGAGGATGTGGGGAAAAGGGTACTCTTGTACATTGCTGGTGGGACTGCAAACTGGTGCGGCCAATCTGGAAAGCAGTATGGAGATTCCTGGGAAAGCTGGGAATGGAACCACCATTTGACCCAGCTATTGCCCTTCTTGGACTATTCCCTGAAGACCTTAAAAGAGCGTACTACAGGGATACTGCTACATCTATGTTCATAGCAGCACAATTCACAATTGCTAGACTGTGGAACCAACCCAGATGCCCTTCAATAGATGAATGGATAAAAAAAATGTGGCATTTATACACCATGGAGTACTACGCAGCACTAAAACATGACAAAATCATAGAATTTGCAGGGAAATGGATGGCACTAGAGCAGATCATGCTTAGTGAAGCTAGCCAATCCCTAAAAAACAAATACCAAATGTCTTCTTTGATATAATGAGAGCAACTAAGAACAGAGCAGGGAGGAAGAACAGGAAGAAAAGATTAACATTAAACAGATACATGAGGTGGGATGGAAAGGGAGAGAAAGGGAAATTGCATGGTAATGGAGGGAGACCCTCATTGTTATACAAAATTACATATAAGAGGTTGTGAGGGGAATGGGAAAATAAACAAGGAGAGAAATGAATTACAGTGGATGGGGTAGAGAGAGAAGATGGGAGGGGAGGGAGGGGGGATAGTAGAGGATAGTAAAGGTAGCAGAATACAACAGTTACTAATAGGGCATTATGTAAAAATGTGGATGTGTAACCGATGTGATTCTGCAATCTGTATTTGGGGTAAAATTGGGAGTTCATAACCAACTTGAATCTATTGTATGAAATATGATATGTCAATAGCTTTATAATGTTTTGAACAACCAATAAAAAATATATTAAAAAAAAAAGTTCTATTAGACAACATAGATCTAAAAAAAAAAAAAAAACTCATAATAGGGAGTAAGGGAGAGAACAGACAAACCAGTAGGAAACCTTGGGGTAGTTCAGATCAGATTAACTGAAGCTTGTACTTGGAAGCAGGCAATGGAGATGACAAGTGGAGGAACCTGGGATATATTTTGGAAGCTATTCACTAGGAATTGCTAATGAAATGTACTTGAGATCTGAGAAAAAGAGAAGAATCAAAGATGCCCTCTATTTTTCTCTTGAGCAACCCACTGAGTGTTATTTTAGTTATACAATTCTAGACAAGGTACCCCACTACTTTGTTTCTCATTTTTCTCATTTATAGCTTGATTATAAAAACATATCTAATGTAGAGAAATGTTGCAAAAATTGAATCTTATTATATTTGTGAAATAGTGAAATGTATATTTGTATTAGATATTATTCTTTTTAATAAATAATGAAGTTTTCAGTCCACCCCCAGTGAAATGGCACTCATGATGTTAACATGCAATCTAAGAAGTATAATATTACCAAAAAATTCCATCTGTTTCCTCATCCTATCGTTATCCTTCTTCTGGCCGGCCCAATGATGAAAACCCTTATCTAGGTTCTATGTTTATGAAGTTATAGTGCTATTTTCACAATTGGGTCACATGTATGGAGAAATACTTTTCTTTTCATTTTAGGTTCATGACTGAATCCCCTATAACTAAAGACAAAATACAACAGGAAATCATGCACCTTTGTTTAATATAAATTCTATATGACACAGGAATGTTCATAAGGAAATAAAGACCTGAAGAAATGGCTGGAACTTCTGTGTTTGTGTGTGTGCACGTGTGGGGGTGCATGTTGAGTTTGACGAAGGTAATAAACAGGGAACCTTATCAAGGCATATTTATTAAAACTCTTCTTGATATCTATTTGTCTTTGGCTCCTTTGTCCATGTATAGAGAGGGCAACTCATGAGTGAAAGCTTATGGTCTGCTTCAGGGAAGGTCAGTGTTTTAGTCAGTTATTTCACTGCTGTGATGAAAAAGATCTCACCAGAACAATTTGAGCAAGGAAAAATTTATTTGAGGGCTCATAGTTTCGGAGGTCTTAGTCCATCAAAAGCTGGCTCCATTCCTTGGGGCTTGAGGTGAGGCTAAACATCATGGTGGAAGAGTATGGCGGAGGGGAGCAGCTCACATGGTGATGAGCAAGCAGAGAGAGGGGTCTTCATTTATCAGATACAAATATATACCACAAAGCCATGCCCCCAATTCCTACCTCCTCCAGCTACAGCCTACTAGTTCAGTTACTACTCAGTTAATCCCTGTCAGTGGATTAATTCACTGATCAGGTTAAGACTCTCACAACCCAATCATTTCTTCTCTGAACTTTCTTGCATTGTCACACACATGAGCTTTTGGGGGGGAGGGGCATCTCACATCCTAACCATATCATTCTGCCAAAAGCTCACATTCATCTGACAAAGCAAAATACATTTAGTCCATCCATTTTCAAGAGTCCCCACAGTCTCAACAGTTCCAAGATTGCTGAAAGTTTAACTCCAAAGTCTTCTCTGAGGCTCAAGGTAATCTTGGACTGTGAGCTCCTATAAAATTAAAAGCAATTTACAAGTATCCGATATATAATGGTAAGAGTAAACTTTTCTATTCACAAAAAATAGGGGCATAGAAAGAAGGGATGTGACTAAAGCAAGACTGAAATCCAGATGGGCAAACTAGTCCCATAGTTCTGTGTTTGGCGTCTGGAGCACGTAGCAGGATATTCTCTGCAAAAGGCTCTGATAGCTCTACACCTGTGGCCTTGCTCATTGCAGCCAAAGTGGCTTCTCTGTTGTCTTGTCTCTGCTCAATTCCTGCAGCCTTCCTAGGGCAGGGTCCCATGTTAATGACATTCCTTAATCTCAGGGGTCTCCACTATAGCTTCAGCTTCCTCCACACTTTGACTTCTTAGAGGGTGCCTGCAGGGACTCTGACCCTGCTGCACTTTGCCTGGCCTCCTAGGTCTTCCTTTGAAATCTTGGTGGAAGTTTCAATGAACCCCTAATTCCAGCATCCTGCTTTCCTGCAGAACCACCACCATATGGTTGATGCCAAGGTTTGTCATCATATGGAGCAGTAGCCAAGCCTCCAGGGACTCTGCCTGCACCGACTTCTGATTGCCTGGGTGACTTATCTCTTCAAAAAAATCTTCCTAGTCCCCCTTGTCCAAGAAGAATCACTCACTGGCCTCTTCTCAAGAGAATTTTTACTTTTACTCCTTGAGCCTGAGATGAGTGTAGTCTTATCAGCTCCTAAGATGCCCTCAAGCCATCTTTTTTATTGTCTCTGGGCAAAGTCCTCAGGATTTCTTTAGTGGCAATAACAGCTTTAACAACTTCAACTTTCTTAGCTCCAGTTTTACTCCCACCTTTCAAGTCCAAGTTTTGCAAATCTTTCTGTTCCACTTTCTGCTCCTGAATATCACAGGGAACTTGGCTAAAATCTGCCAGAAATACCCATGCCACTTCCTGAATGCTATGCTGCCTAGACATTTCTTTTGTCAGATTAAGAAGTCCATCCCTTTGAAATCAGTCTCACAGAAAGTCTCAGGACACCAGCAAAATGCAAAAATCATCTCAGCCACAGCATAACGTGAATGGCTTCTAGTCGAATTATCAATAGTGCCCACCTTTTCCCCTAAATCCTCTGGAACCATGACTTCGTTATCCATGGTCCTATTTGCATACTGGTCTTCTGAATGCCCCCAGGAATTGGCCATTAAGCTCCCATTACAAGAATCTAAAGCATTTCCAGCTTGCACTGCTACATGTCTCCAAATCCCTCCCACCAATTCCAAAAAGTTCAAAAGCTTCTGAACCACATTGTCAGGTTAGTCACAGCAATGACCACTTTTTGGTACCAGTTTCTGTTTTAGTCAGCTATTTTATTGCTGTGACTAAAAAGATAGCACCAAAACAATTTGGGGGAGGAAAAGCTTATTTGAAGGCTCATAGTTTCAGAGTTCTTAGTCCTTACAAGGCTGACTCTATTCCTTGGGGCTCATCATGGTGGAAGAGTGTGGCAGAGGGAAGCAGCTCACTTGATGATCAGGAAGCAGAGAGAGGGGTCTTCATTTGCCAAATAAAAATATATACCCCAAAGCCATGCCGCCAATTCCCACCTCCTCCAGCCACACCCTTCTACTTCAGTTACTACTCAGTTAATCCCTATCAGGGGATTAATTCATTGATTGGTTTAAGGCTATAACAACCCAATTATTTCTCCTCTGAACTTTATTGTTGCCTCACAAGCAACCTTGGGGAATACCTCACATCCTAACCATAACAGTCAGAAATTTTTTTCTAGATTCTAACCATAACAGTCAGACAAATTTTTCTAGATTCTATAATGTGTTTTAAGGAAGAGGAGACCAAAGAATGTGATCTTCTTGTTTTGGCTGTTTCTTTAAGTACCAATGTGTCATAGTTTGATATTGAATATCCTGAATCCCATCACATTCATACTTACACATAAACAATACATCCTCCTGAATATCTTCAATCAAGAGATAGAATTTTATAAAAACATATAGTATAGATAAAATTGTTTTTAGCTTAATGTTGTGCTACCAAGTTTCATCCACATTCTTGGGTTTGGCTGTAGTTTATTCATTTTTGCTATAGCATAATATTCCATTTGATATCATGATTTAATGAGTTTTCTATCCAAGTACATTTAGATTAGCAGGCCATTTTTGCTATTTTTAAGGAGATGTTTGGGTGTTTTATATACATTTCCTTTTGTACATATGGGAAGTTTTTGTTGAATATAGCTTGCTACTCAAGTATGGGCTGGAAATCTGACATGTTGACATACTCCTGATAACATATGATTTAACAAAATCCTTGGTTGATGTGTATTACCCGTGGAAGTTTGAGAAGCCCTGTAGAAAGAGAATTTCTGGGTTATCATAAATGAACTTTCAACTTTAGAGATAATGCCAAAAATAAAGTTGTACTAACTCATACCATATAAGAATGTTTATAACTCCTCCAATTCTTTCAATTGCCAGACTCCTTAATTGTTGGCAGTTTAATTGGCAAAAGGGATGTCATGTTTGTGGTTTTAATTTGCATTTTTCCAATTTGTCATTTGAATATGTCTTCCTTCCTGTTAGTGTAACTTGAACATCTCTTTATTTTTGTTGGTCTTTGCCTGTTTTAAAACTGAAGTGGTTACCTTTATTTCATTGATTTGGTAGGATTATATTGTTATTAAGCTTATTTAGGTTATGTATATTGTGAATATCATCTTTATTTTGTATTTTATTTCTTCACTTCTTTTTATAATATTTGGAGAGACAGAAGGCCTTAATAATAATATAATTAATTGCATTAATCTTTTTTTTTTGTGTATGTGCAGATTAGTTTTTGGTAGCAGGGTAACATTGACTTCTCTAGAATGTATCTGGAAGTGTTCCTTCCCTTTCTATTTCATGGAATAGAACAAAGAGCATTGTTGTTGGTTCTTCTTTAAAACTCTACCACAAAATAAAAGGCCAAGAGTCAACAACTTGGCCAAGAGTCAACAAAGTTGTTTGTTGATTCTTGGCCTTTTATTTTGTGGTAGATATTTTTTTTTTTCTGCTTCAACATCATTGCTTATAATTGATCTATTTAAATGATTCTACATACATTTGGTTTAATATTGGTAGATCATATGTGTCTAGAAAGTTGTCTATTGCTCCTAAATGTTCCAATTTATTGACATACAGTTTTCTTGAGGTAGGCACTTCTTGCCATAAATTTACTTTTGTGTTTTTACTATATTTCACAGATTCTGTGTTCTTGTGTTTCTATTTTTGTTTACTTCAAAGTCTTTTAAATTTTCTCTTCTGATTTAATGACCCAGTGAGCATTCAATAGTGTGTGGTTCAATCTCTATTGTTTATACAATTTCTGCAGTTTGTTTTATAGTTGATTTTGAGTTTCATTCAATGTGATCAGATAAGATGCAAGAAACTATTTTAATAAGTTTAAAATTTTTAACACTTGTGTTTTTACTTCATATATGGTCCATTTTGGAAAAAATTTAACGATTAATGAAGAGAACATGTGTTCTGTAGCTGTTGGATAAAAGGTTCCGAAGATGTCTGTTAAGTTCATTTGATCTGTAGTGAATTTAACTCTGATGCTTCTTTATTCATTTTTTTTTTGTTTGAGTCATCTATATCCTGATGAGAATGAGGTATAGAAGTGAGCCACTATAATTGCATCGTAGTCTATCTTTTAAAGTTTAGTAGTATTTAATTTATAAAGTTGAGACCAATATTCAGGTATATATAGTTGTTTTATCTTTGTGATGAATTGGTCCCTTGATATATATATATATATATATATATATATATATATATATATATATATATATATATGTAATTTTTTTGTTCCTTTTAACTGATTTTGCTTCAAAGTCCATTTTGTTGGACACAAGTATACTCCTACTCCTGCTTTTTTAAAAAAATTCCATTTGCCTAGAATATCATTTTCCACTTTTTCTCTTTCAGTGTGCATTTATCTTTGCAGGTAAAGTGAGTTTCTTGTAGGCAGCATAATGTTGGATCTTATTTTTAATCCATTTGGCTAAGTCCTTTTATATTTAGAATTATTTTTTGAAAGCTGTGTACTTCTTTCTTTAATTGTTTTTTCCTTCTCATTGTTTTAATATTCTATGTTCATTTTCTATTCTAATATTAATCTTATAAGTGTGATAATGTTTAATTATTTTATTTTCCTAATTTGTGTCTACTCCTCTAGTGGGGTTTATTTTTACACAATTATTTCTCTCTTTCTTCTTCTTTTGGATGTAGCATTTCCTTAAATATCTTCTATAATGCTGGTATAGTATTCATGAATTCCCTTAGTTTGTATTTACCATGGGAGGTGTTTCTTTTTCTATTTATTCTGAAGATTAACTTTGCTGAATTCTCAAAGATAACTTTGCTGGACTTATGGGTTTACCAATCCTCATTTTTTTCTCCCAGAACTTGAAATGCATCATTCAATGTCCTCCTGGCCTGTATAATTTTTGTTGAAAAATCTTTAATTAGTTTAAAAAGTTTGCTTTGAAATGTGACTTAGTGCTTCTCTCTTACAGATTTTAATATTATTTCTTGTTCTGTACGTTTGGCAATTTAGCTGCAATATGTCATGAAGAGGCTTTTTTCTGACCATGTCTGTTTCCTGCACTTGGATGTACCTGTCTTTCCCAAGATTTGGGAAATTCTCTGCTATTATTTAATTAAATATTTTTTATGTGTTCACCTATATCTTTTATTCTTTGTCCATACTGATTATGCTTATCTTTAGTCTCTTAATGGTGTCCCAGAGATTTTGTATGTTTGGGTCATTTTTTCTTATTTTTTTTTTCTTGTGTGAATGTGATATTTAATCAAACTTGTCTTCAATCTCTGATTTTTTGTTTTGTTCCTCTTAGATCTATTCTCTTTGTGATGATTTCAAATGAAGGTTTTGTATAATCTGACACATTGAGCTTTTCATTTCTGAGATTTATATATGGTTCTTTTTTAATAATATCTTTTTATTGAAGTTCTTATTCATATCCTGAATTTTCTTTCTTAATTCATTCAATTGTTGATCTGTATTCTCTTGGAGTCTACTGAGCTTTTAAATATTTTTTTCTTTTTATTCTTTATTTGGTATTTCATTTGCTTTGCTATCTTCGGAATCTGTGACTATAGAGTTATGAACTATCGGAGATGACACTGCCTTGTTTTTCATATTCCTTGGGGTTCTAAGCTAAGATTGTGAATCTGTTGGGATGATTATATCTCCCTGTGAGGACCTTCTTAATAAGCAAACCTTCTCTTGAAAATGTGTCTCAATTTGTTGTATAATTTTGAGTTCAGTTCCAACTGGGCTTTGTAATATAATCTCCATATGTTTTCTTTGACTCTGACTAATGGACTTTGAGAGAATGCATACTATATTGGTAACTGAGGGAGGCACTTACACTGTAGGTCATGCAAAAGTGGGTACTCTGGTAATTTAGGCTTGCATGTTATAGACCTCAGAGAAGGTGGAGTGCACCTTTGGTGTTTACTCCTACAATAGTAAAGAAATTCCCTGTTAGGATGGGGGAGAAGTTGTGGAACATTCTATAGGCACAGTTGATATTGACTATTTTACTTGAAAGCCATTATATATTGACTTTTTGATCCTGATGAAGAGATTGAAGCTTTTATACTCTGTTTAGCCACTAGTGTGACTCCCAGTGTTTCATAGGAAGAGAAGAGAAGAAGAATCAGAGCTCCTTTTCTAGTATTTACTTCCGGTCTTGTCAGTGATGTATGATCTGATAGGATGTAAGAGCCACTGATGCTGAGGACCCAGTTGAGTGTTGTGTCCACAAAAGTTGTGTTATTTCTCTTTGCTGTGTCTGTGGGGGTGACTGTTCAAGAATGGGCAGGCCTTCCTCACTGTGCCCACCTGTGGACATAGCATCAGATGGGGACTCCCCCCCCCCACCCCTGTATTCTTTAAATTGAAACTATCAGTAAAGGTTTGGGCAGAAATAGGTCATGGCTAGAGCTAAATGCAATGCCTGTCTTCTGGGCTGAGAATGTTGCTCAGTGGCAGATCACCTGCTCAATGTGTGCTAACTTTTAAGTTTGGTCCCCTGCACTGCAAAAACAAAAGCAAACAAAGAATGGATTAAAAGCAACAGAACATAAGCAGCAGCAATAGAAAATAGAAGGTAAAAAGAAAAGAATAAATTAAAAGCATCAACAAATAAAGTGAAAGAAAACAAACATTTAAAAAAATAAGTATGACAAAACAACAACAGAAAAGGTAGGGAAATATAGAATAAAATTAAATTAAATTAAAAAGGAGTAAAAACATAGGAGAGAAGTTTAAAAATAAAAAAAGGAAAAAAAGAGAAAATGAAAAGAAACTTTAAAAAAAGAGAAATGGACAAATAAAAAGAAAAACGAAAACAAAATAGAGAGCTATCTGGATGTTATTTCTCCTAATTATCTCCATAATGGTGCTCCTCGGGGGACTGGCAGAAATTAATTGTGCCTAAAGCTCTTTGGAGTGTCCCTCAGCTGTTTTCTTGTTGGATTGAGCTTGAGAAGAAAGTGTAGCTCTGAACTCAACAGACAACTGTTCTCTGTGCAGTCCCTGGGCCTCTGCACTATGAGGTAGCTAATTTCCCTGCACTGTTGAGGGTTGCTGAGCTCACTGGGCAGTTTCTTTCTGAAGTAACCTGAACTGAATACTGAAAGGGGAGGGCGAATGGTGGAGCATGTTCTGGGGACCCCAGAGATGGGGAGCTTCCAAGATCTGTTCTGGGGCTAGGAGTGGCAGATTTCATGTGATCCACCACTCATGATCCTGGAGCCTCAAATTTGATGGAGTAAAATCACATATAACTGTTTTCTAACCTGGGATCCCTTAGGAGATCTACTAATTACCAGTCGTGAAGGGAATAGGAGGCCTTCTGCCTGCCTCTGTATTAATCTACATTTCCAGCCTCAGAGTATTCACAGTGGATTTGTGTCAGAATCACTTCTCTGGGCCCTTTCTTTTGGGGTGGCCACCTGCTATAGCACTGCAGAGAGGAGGTTGGGAATATTGTAGAGAGAAAAATACCCTAGCAATCAGAGAAATACAAATTAAAACTACTCTAAGATACCATCTCACTCCAGTAAGAATGGCAGCCATTATGAAGTCAAACAACAAGTGCTGGAGAGGGTGCGGGGCAGAAAAAGGCACACTCATACATTGCTGGTGGGACTGAAAATTGAGGCAGCCAATTTGGAAAGCAGTATGGAGTTTCCTTGGAAAGCTGGGAATGGAACCACCATTTGACCCAGCTATTCCTCTTCTCAGTCTATACTCAAAGGACCTAAAAACAGCATACTACAGGGACACAGCCACATCAATGTTTATAGAAGCACAATTCACAATAGCTAGACTGTGGAGCCAACCTAGATGCCCTTCAATGGATGAATGGATTAAAAAAATGTGGCATTTATACACAATGGAATATTACTCAGCACTAAAAAAATAACAAAATCATGGCATTTGCAGGGAAATGAATGGCATTAGAGCAGATTATGCTAAGTGAAGTTAGCCAATCCCCAAAAAACAAATGCTGAATGTCTTCTCTGATATAAGAGGGGTGATTCAAAATGGGGCAGGGAGGAAGAACATGGGAAGAAGATTACCTCTAGATGGGGAAGAGAGATGGGAGGGAAAGGGAGAGAGAAGGGGAATTGCATGAAGGTGGAAGGAGACCCTCATTGTTATACAAAATACGTGTATGAAGATGTGAGGGGCAAAAAAAAGAACAACATCACCTTAGATTGGGTAGAGAGAAGTGATGGGAGGGGAGGGGAGGGGATAGGGGGAAAGAAAGGACAGTAGAATAAAATAGACATTATTATTGCTGTGTGTATATATGTGACTGCATGACCAGTGTGATTGTGCAACCTGTGCACTCAGAAAAATGAGAAATTATATCCCGTCTGATTCAAATGTATGATATGTCAAGGTCATTGTACTGTCATGTGTAACTAATTAAACAAAAAAAAAATCAACATTGTTTTATAATTTTTTAAAAAAATCTAAATAAAAAAATACAGAGGTTCCCATTCCCTGATCAGCAAGATCAGACTACAGGACCTCTCTCAAGATGATTCTATTATGCACCATCTAAATATGCTTGGATAAACTTCTTGTCCAGTGCCAGCATTGCTAGGCTAACCTGGGTTTCTCATCTGTTTTGTATGTGTTTGCAAGTGCTGGATTCTGTGTTTTTGGAGACAGCCTGGACTCTTTTTCACACTCACCGGGGGAATTCTTCCACTTTCTCTGCCAAGCTTTTGAGTGCTTGGTCCCAGGACACAGTATCTCTTACTATTTTAATAGCTAATAGTTCTTGGTTTCTACTGGTGCTAACTCTTTGCTGTTAAAATCCAGACATTCCCTATAACCCCCACCTCAACATGCAGCTACACACCTAACACACCTGCTTATTTATTTATTTAGATTCTGTCTTGTGAAGAAACAGGAGAATGCTGGGTGCCTCTTATCCACTGCTAAGAGCCATAGCCAAGTAGTAATGATGCATGGCATTTTTGGTTGAAAGGTGACGCCAGCAAGCCATTGAGATGATATGATTATGTTAAGATCTGCATTCAAATGGATATTAGACCCCTGCTGTCCACCTCAGCCCCCTACAGGACTCCTGGAGAGTTCCCATTGGTTGGGGAAGTGCGGTAGGAGGGAATTCCGGAGGAGGGATTTCCTGTTGGTGGGTGTGTCCGGGAGAACAACGCGTGTGTGGGTCGGCATATTTCCTGGGAGCATACCCGGCATTGGCGGGAGTTTCAAAAATAAAGTTTGTTCCTGTTTGAGTGGCTCGTGATTTTGTGCCCAGGCAGACTGCGGCAATCCACCATCATGAATTCTTAAAATCAGGACTCTCTCCTTTCTCCCCTTTTAACTTTATTCTTTATTTATTGAATGTATATTTATTTTTCCTTAATCAACTTTTCAAATATTGATTGCTGTTTAATATATTCAGACTATTGATGTTTCTTTTCTTGTACTTTTACCACACAAATTTATTTAAAAACATTAAATCAAAATATATTGATCCCTCTTTTCAATATTAAAAGGGTATACAACATTCATTTATCTGACTTTTCCTAATTTATGTACATTTTTTTACCTACTACAAACAATATTGTTACCTCTGTTGACCGGTGACGAGTCCTTGCTTCCCCGATGTTGAAGAATAACACCAAAGAAGCACACCGAGGCAAGGTCAGAGTAGAAATTAGAAGTTTATTAAAGGAAGCAGAAAAGACTTCTCCCGGAGGAAGAAGGGGACCCAAGAGGTGGAATCCGTGGAAGTGCGGTTGTTTCCCCTTTTTATAGTTTTGGTGATGGAATGTAGGTTGGAAGGCCCGAGGGGTGGGACACAGGTGGGCCAAAGAAGTAATCTGGTCAGGAAGGACTTCTGAGTCAGCACCTTTTTGCTGGGGACTGTTCATTAACATTTCTTTGAGGGGGACTTTGGCCTAGGGCCTTTTCGGGACTTCATTAACATTCCATGAGTTGTCTTGTGTTTTCCCTGAGTCATTCTCCGCATGGTCTCCATTTTAGATTTCACTCGATATTAGACCCGATTTACCTAATTACACTGATACCTAACTTTAAATCTGGCTTCAATATCTCTATTTAATATGGTACATTATGGTAAGACATGAAACAACAGCTATAACTGAGGACCATAACCCAAAGGGCTTTTGATGTCCTGAGGAGCATTGTGTGCTCTTCTGAGGAGTCTGGGTCACATAAGAAAGCACTGGTGCATTTCATATAGATCACATTGTATTTCAATTTATTTTATCTGGAAACAAAATCTATTGAATGAACAAGTAAATACATATAATTGGCTAGAAAACTTTCAAATGTATTTCTATTGATCTCATATATTTACAATGTATCTATTTTACATATTAGGCCACTGTTATTTGATACACATTTTTAGTTCAGGTTTTAAAGTTGTTTTAGAGTCCCCTTTAAATACCCTGAGCATTTTCTTTTACATGAGAGGAAATGTTAAGCAAGCATGGGTTGCAAAAATCCTACCAAAGAAAAATCTAAGACTGTCATTATGATAAAATTATAGCTATAGCAAAACTGAAACCCAAAATGTAAAAGATCACAAGGAAAAAAAATCTAGTTCTTTGTAAACCCAATCTTTAAACCTCTAGTCTTTCTGAAAACATAGCTATTACCAGAAGGGGAATTTTCAACTAAGAAATCAACATTCCTATGGGTTATTTAGTGGTCTATTATTCATCTGTCTTCTTTATTCTTATTAGAGCATGGTAATTCCTCACAAACCCCAAAGCTGAGTATATTATAGTTCTCCTTCACCATGGAGGCTCCTCCTCGCTCTAATTTTCAAATGGAGATGTTGAGAACAAAGGGAAACTTTTCTTATTTTTCCATTTCCCCTTCAAATCAGAGACTGCAGATGAATCTTTAATGAATCAGTCTTCTTAAAAAAAAAAGAGCTTCTGTATTTCATAGATTTAATTCATTCATGGCAGAGTTTATTCAGAAAGAGACAAAACCAAAATCTTTGTCAGAGGGACAGTTGAGAGAACCTCCTGTTTCAAATTCTCCATGTTGTTGATATTTTTCCCTAGTAACTTCTTGAAAATTTATTCAAAGTAAATTCTCAGTAACCTGCTCTGATATAGTACATATCAGGCAACTCTGAAGGGGGAAAGAACATAGGGTAACAAGAAGTGCCATCAAGACATACTTAAGCAACTTTGGTGGTAGAGGTGACTCATGCTATTTTTATGAACCTACTTTTTCCCCTTTCTTTTTGGTTTTGTTCTTGCTATACTGGGGATTGAAACCAGAGATGCTTTACTACTGAGCTATAACCCCAGCCTTTATTGCTTGACTACTGAGCTATAACCCTATTATTATTATTATTATTATTATTATTATTATTATTATTATTATTTTGAGAGAAGTTCTCACTAATTTATCCAGGCTGGCCTCTAAATTTAGATTCTCTCACCTCAACCTCCTGAGTTTCTGGGATTATAAGTCTATGCCACTATACCAGCTAAAACTAACATTATTATTACTTTCTTAGAAATGAAGAGGTCAAGGTTAAGAGATCAATAAATACATTTGAATATGGAAAACTAATATTTATTCTCATTTATGTACTTTGGGAACTACCATGCTTATCTAGAAAAAAAAAGGGATTTTCTGCATTTTAACTGTTAGATTTCACTTGTTTGATTGTAGTATATATTAAATATTTTGAAAAATGTGTGACACAAAACACCAGTATAAGCATCCCCTATGGATTCTCTTAAAAAAAGTGAAATCTTATATTGTGTAATTTACAGAGCCTGTATATCTGGGACACTGTGTCTGGTAATTGATATTTAGAAAATACCATGACATGCTGGTTAAGCACTAACAGTTTTGAAAAATACCAGTCTAAACTGGGGTGGAGATAAGGAGATGAGGGAAACACAGACAAGTTGGTCTCCGTATTTTTTTCTTCCATAACTCCCTAGGGCTGGGAAAGGGAGAGAAGAAGCAAGCAGATATTTTGTGTTTTCTAGAAGTACCCTAAGAAGAAGAATCCTTTCCAGCACTATCTTAAGAAGAATCCAAGAACGCAAAAAGGAGCTATCCCCAAACAGGATCTAAATAGTGTATCCCAGATGCTTCTACAAGGGAATACTATCTTGACTTAACTTGATCCATATCAATCAAACTTTGCTCCAAAGGGAATTTATGTTTTAAGTTAATTACATTTTAGATTTAATAATAATATAGAATTTTGGGAGGAAGGAAATGAAACACTTTCAAAGATGTAGACAGACTGCAAAGCAATACAGGGACAAAGCTCATGAACGGTCATCACATGTTTGCTAAGTGGAATTTATACCATATCCTCTACTACCTACTTGAGAATAGGTTTCCATGGATTATTGATGAATTTCATAGATAAGGGAAGGAAATTTTATTTTTAATTTATTCTATAATATTGTTTTGTGGAAAGAAAACAAAATTTAAGTTCATACCAAGAAATGGATTGAGTAATATAACAGGCCAAGGAACTTAACGTTAGGTAGAAAAGATATGAGGATCAAAAATACACCATTTTCCTAATGTAATATACATTGCACATCTGACTGTCAACTCAGTCTTAATTGATGATGGTCGTTTGGTGATAGAACATTTTATTGTGATATAGAATTCACTAAAAATGTTCCATTAAAAACATTAAACTTTAATGTTTTCCTTTGTTTGGACACGTATCTAACTCTACAGGCATTAGTTTGGGATGACTATTTTGACTGCATGATGTTTGGCCACAAGTAGGCTTTATTAGCTAGATACATAGTATTTTAATACATTGTATGCTCTATTGTTTTCCATTGTGTAGAAACATGGATATCCACAATATGCTAAATGAAAGTTATTATTACTGGAGTTTGAGCTTAGAACTTACATTCCAAATACACTGGCATCAGCATACAATGATTTTTAAAATTTCAGTTTCAGAAAATTTTATATTCATTCTAATTCTGGGAACTACTCACCATTGAACTACCCACCATTTTCTTTTAAAAACCAAGAAATTATTAATCATTGATATTTTATTATTAACACACCATTACATATGAATTGGCAAAAATAACATGCATGGGAATGAATAATGGCAAATAGCCAAGCATGTTGTGCTATGTAAATACTCATTATCAGATGTGTTTAGTAACTCCTTGTAAGTGGATGCTATTTGAAGACTATTTATTTAGTGGGAAATCCTATGTGTACACCAGTAAAACGTTGTAGGGTAGAGATGCCTTTTGAATTTTAATGTATTCCTTTATGCATTTCATACATGAGAGACATGAGTTTCACAAGAAGCCAAACAATGATGCCATTTGGTATGTTTTATTTTGCTATTAGCTTGTTAAACACAACATGCAAATAATAAAAAAGAAACATACATGACTTAGAATGAAAAACAATCCTAGAAAAGAAAAGCTTCATTGGGTAAATATGAAAATTCTTAACACTGAAAATAATTCTTTTGGTGCAGGTGGCTTCATAAATTCTGTTTACTATTTTGCAAAAATATTGGTCTCAAAATATACCACTTATTTTTTAACAGAACAAATTTGAACATAGCAAGATGGTTTGAGCTAAGACAGTACACATCCTTATATATTGAGACCACCATGCTTTTAGGTGCATTAAATTAAGATTTAGGGGTTATAAAACTTGGCTAAATTCCATGCAAACAGTAAAATGTTTTGCATATTATTTGACAGTAGAGGTATAGAAAATAATAAATTTACAAATAAAGCATTGTGTTTGATGTCTATTTGTGTGTGTGTGTGTGTCCTTGTGATGAAATAGGCCTGCTTTTCATCTTTTTTTAAAGTGGTAAATGTTTACAAAACATTTTCCCTTTGAACTTAAAACTCATGAAAGTAATGAACAACAACAAAAAATGGATACTCTGAAAACTTTACACACAAAGAAAAAAAAAAAAACCCTAACCATAAAGTACTGCCCCAGGATACACCTCATGTAACTGGAATTAGAAGGTATTAATTGACAGTGATTTCATTTGCTACACGTAGACATTCATACATATCAGGTGGCAGATTGGTGTGGGTGAGACGATTGCCATCTAAACGCAGATGCTTGATCTTGGAGTAGGACAATGGCCCCAGAATCTTACAGAAGCTTTTTACTTCAAACTCTGCAAATTAAAGCATAAAAATTTTCAATGTTTCCTTTTAGTGTATTGTCTTGAAACAATCATTTAACAATTCCCTAAGTGTATATTATCAAACAGATGTTCTTCTCACTTATATTACGTACTTTTGAATTAGGTACCATTAAAAGTATATTTTAGGCTACTATAATGGCACAACAATATTTAGTAAATTGTAAATAAGGAAGCTCAGGATACTCAATACAACTTTGCAAAGAACAGGATTCATTGATTCTGATGAATAAGGTCTAGAAAGGCATTTACAAATGTGTCTTATTATCAAAGAAATCTTGAAATATTTAGTCTGATATGAAGAAATGTAAATTGATATGGTTGTATAAACAGCCTCACCAATACATGCATCATGGGTTTTATGCATCTGAAAATAACAGATTTAACTAGATGTTCTCTAAAAAATGTTCTAGCAACCACACACCACAACAATGAATCAAAACTGCAAGGCAAAAACCAAATCATGGAATGTCCATCATCTGAGCCAACGTTCTTGTGTGGTTGAAAACTGCTGCAAATGAAAAATTGGTTTAGTTTTTAATAGAAACCAAGGCTATTGTTGGGTTGCATGATTATGTGTGCACATAGAAAATATCTGTGTGCTCCTCTCTATTTAAGCTTAACCTTATCTAGTCTTCTATCTTGTCATTTTCTTTCACTCGCAAATGCTAGTTTAAACAATGGCTTCAGTGGAAACCCAAACCCATCACAGTCTTTTCCCCCAAGATGGTCTCTAAATAACTTCAGTGATTCCAGGATCTTTCTATGATATCTACCTCTGAGAAACTATGGAGCAAAGGAAAAAAGATGGGCACAGACTATGATGGGCTTCTACCTTTGCCACTTATCAGTTGGGTGACCTGGAATACTTAGCTGATCTTCTTGTTTGATATAGCATATGTATCTCATTGTGTTGCATGAAAATGCAAATATGGTAGGTAAATTACTTCATATAGTTCTTTATACACAAGGAACACTCTTAATTTTTTTTCTTTTCCACCTTACTTCATATTAAGAAGGTTTATGATTAGGCTAATGCTTACAGTTGCAAGATTAAAATATAAAAAAATATTTCGGGCTAAAGAGCTGGCCTTCTCATCTATTGGTTCCACATATTCAGATTTAAACAACCACTGATCAAAAAAATTAGGAAAAAAATTGCACTCAAACGATCAGACTTTTAAGTTGTCATTATTTCCTAAAAATATAGCATAAAAATACTTGATGGAAATTACATTATTTTAGGTATTATTAGTAATCTAGAGATTAAAGTATATTGGAGTATATGCGTGGATTAGAAGCAACCTCTCTGTTGTTTTACATAGGAGACTTGAGCATATGTAGATTTTGGTATCCACTGAAATTTCTAGAACCGATCATCATAGATGTTGGGAGATGTCTGTATATTTGCTTATATTAGACATTACATATAACAGTAGACATTAAACCTTAGAGAACCTATTTATACTATCAATATGTGGACAACTAATATGCATGATTACTACCTGGCAAAATAACCTAAGTTGAAGAGAAAGATGCTAGGATAAACTTCAAGAATACCTGACCAATGCCAAGGATAAAGAAGGAAGTAAAGTAATGCTTGGGTAAACTTTTCAAATGACTACCATGTGCTGGCACTTTGGTTTCTACCTCAATGTGGCACTGAGTAACCTTTGTCCTTTCTTCTGTAGGTCATCTTTCTTATCTCTCTCACCGGCCCTTCCAACCTTCATTCATACAATGGATAACCAGCAAATGTGCCTGCATTTTCATCCTTCTGTCTCATTTCAGAGAAAGAAGTAGCCCTGTTCTGGTGGCTAATCTCCACCCACTAAATCTAACGGATCTCTTCATTCATCCAAATTTCTTGATCATTTTGATCTGTGAAAATATCCTTCCTCCTAACCCCAAATGTTTAAAATGTGGAATCCTGTATTGCTACATAAAGAATTCCACATTTGAAACAACTATAGAAGCTAAACTATGTTAGCTCGATTGTGTAACATGTGGTGGTCAAACAGTACCAATCCTTATTTTCCAGATACAATAAGGAAAATGGTGTTTGAGTTGGTACCAATGGTCTCCTTCATGAAAGCCCCCCAGCCCTACTAGAAGCTACAGAAAACTGTTTAAGAATTACCATGTAGTCATAAGATATAGTGTAATTTTCTGATAGCAATATCTTTATCCAGTATGACAAGGAGCCAATTTTCATTAAATAAAAGGGATTAACTTCAATACAGTATTTGCAAAGACAACTGCTGTATATGCAAATTAGTGTTCTCTATCTGATTTTTCATTTATAAAACCTGACTGGTGAATTGTGATTTTGTTGTCTGAAAATATCTTGTTAATGAATAGAGCAAGAATGATGGATTTTTATTTCCCACCAAAATCTATATTACTTCAATTGAAAATGCCCCAGAAGACACAAGAGGATTGGGTCAATCTCCATCCAGAAGATAGATGAAAAATAAAATATAGCAGCAAG
Organism: Marmota flaviventris; assembly: GCF_047511675.1. NCBI lineage: Eukaryota > Metazoa > Chordata > Mammalia > Rodentia > Sciuridae > Marmota > Marmota flaviventris. The sequence goes on along the minus strand of NC_092500.1, from coordinate 28,871,895 downwards.
AGAAGAGAAGAAATCCAAAGAAGGGAAGAATTTTGTAAAAGAAAAGGTTCTCTTACTATACCATTTTCAAAGATAAGGAAATTCTAAACTTTATTTGCTTTATATAATTTTTCTTCCGTAATCTCCCTCAGAGTCCATTGGAACACCTTGAAGTCCACACACACCATAACAGAGATAAGAGAAGTAGATGATGGTCTAGGTTAACAGAGTAACATGCTCAGTCCCAAGTATAGTGCCAAGGAAGACCATGAGAGCACATGACCTGTGGTGCAGGTCATGTGAGAGAGGGTTAAAAGTCTCTGCTAACTGTATCTCTTCTGAACTTATTTGTTCCTCCCTGAGCTGAATCTTGCCAGAAAATAAGTATAGGAAACAAATTTAACTCATAAAGTAATTAAATAATAACAGATAAATATTGAGAGTAATATAGCAAGATAATTAACACAGAATATTAAATTTGATAAAATTTCATATTAAATTCCTTTGTTCTTAACTATTCTTCATTTTCACATTCCAAAGAAAGTCTAGAAAGAATTGGATATTCAACTGAGTTAGAGATCTTATATTTTTTAATTAGAGGGATCTTTTGTTGATATTTTAATTCATTTCTATTAAATATAGTCAGAAGCAATATTTTTTTGCTCAGCTTAGGCTTTGAAAAACTTCAGATTATACAAAAATCAAACATTGGCACAACTTTCTACTTACTTTCAAGTTCATTGACCTCCAGGTAATAGTTTTCAAGATTTTCATTAACTGTGGGTATGCTCTTAAGTTTATTATAAGAGAGATCCAGCTCCACCAGAGATGATATATTAAAAGAATTTCCAGGTACTCCACTATCAGCCAGCTCATTGTGAGATAAACGTAGATACTGCAGCCCATTAAAACGCTTGAAATACTCATCAGGGATGTTGTTGATCTTGTTGCTGTCTAGGTAGAGTGTTAGAAGAGATACTGGGAGACCAGAAGGCAGTTTGGTCATCTGATTGAAGCTCAAGTCTAGGTACTCAAGTGACTTGAGACCTTTTAAGGCTGCTGAGATGGCATCCTCTTTGAGCTGATTGTGTTGGAGGTGGATGAAGGTCAAGTTTACCAGTCCCTCAAAGGAGCCAAGTTTAGAGATCTTGTTATGAGTAAGCTGCAGATCCTCGAGTGATTTGGGGAGTGGGCCCACAGACTCTGTCAGATTGTTGTAGTTGATATGCAGCTTCTTCAACTGTTTCAGTTTAGAGAACACTTTTCCTTTTATCTTGGAGTTTTCCAGAAGGTTGTGATCTAGAATGAGCCACTGCAGATCAGTTACGTTTTCAAAGGCCTTTTCATCGATATGGTCAATCTGGTTATTCCTAAGGTAAAGATACTTGATTCCAGGGGGCACCATGGGCACACTTTTCAGTTTCAGCTCATCGCAGTACATGGCGGTTGGGTAGCTTTCAGGGCAGTTACACTCTGGTGCACAATTTGGTGATGATTGCCCATAAATGGATAAAGGGAAATCATAATCATAGTACTGGCCACTGGCACCACTAATTAATGCCAAGACGAGAGTAAATGCACCTAGCTTCATTTTCAGCAAATGCCTTGAATCCTAAATAAGAGTGGAAACATAAATTGTTATATAATGCTATGCTTTCAAGAAAAGAAAATTCAATTTGCAGTGTGCATTTTGTTGTATTAGTTGTCCAGTGCATCTAAAAATAGTGTCTTTACATTTTTTATTTAAGTATATGATTAGAGGTGTATGGTTACAACTTTGGGGCAAAGAACAGGTTTCAGATTAGATGGCATACACAGGCGCCCCCTTCCGGGCAACCCTCAGATAACTTTTCTAGTTTTTCTCTTTTGGTCCTCCCTTAATTAAATTAGTTTCTTCAAGAGGTTGCTGGGTGATGCTCATTGACCACAATGTCAGAACACTGCTTCAGAATATCTCTCAAAACAAGAAGAAATGAAAATTAGAAGACAATTGTAAACTTCATACTGTACCCTATCATTCAACGTCATTAAAATGTCTCATTAAGAAGATCTTTACTGGGAACATGGACAATCTGTGGTTTTCCCAGGAGACAGCAATTCTTATTACATTTGAGGTGGAAGGGGAAGGGGGTACATTCCTTTAAAAGTGTCTGGTTATTGTTGGTTCTGAAAGAGGGAAATAGAATTCTTGGTCTGGGTGTTTATTTACATTATTTCAAGTTTTGTTTAACATTCCATATTTTCAAACACATTTCAAAACTATTCTAAAACTAATATTTATAAAACAAATGTTTATTAGAGAAATGTTAAATATTCTAAGAATTCTTAAATCTAAAAAGACTTCCAAGTGGTAGAAAAAAATATTTTCCAACTTTCGAAATATAGTTCTTTTTCCCAATAACTCATAAGTTGTCTATCTTATTCATGACAAAATTTAAGGTGGCATGATTTGATTATCTGGATTGTAGTGGCCTCACAGAGTAGAAATGAGAAAGAGGTGAGGATGAAGGAAAGTTTGTTTTTTTAATGCTGGCATCAGGAACCATGCAGGAAAGGATTAAATTAAAAATAAAAAAAAATTTAGAATAATTTACAACTGTTATCTTCTCATATGAACATATTTCTAGGATGATGCTCAGTAACAAGGAGGTCAACTGTGCAGAAAAGTGCAGGTTTAGCACTTTAGGAAAAGGAAAACTAGAATATAAGAGTTGGACTTCTATAGACTAAGGAAAACTGGTAGCTCTGGAAAGAAATCACTAATGTGAATAGAATCCACATTTCAATATACGGAATATCATATTTTCCCATGAGACGTATGAGACAAGATTTTGGATCAAGGTAGTTTGGAACAAGTAGGATTTGGAGGACTGAAGAATTCCAAACATGTTTGCTTTAACTTGGACTCATAAGGAACTTAAGTTAGCTGATAAAAACATTTAAAAAAAGCTATTAGAAGCACTTAGGTCACTAATATCAGATGTAATCAGATTCTTGGTAAATTATTCCCTAAGATTGTGATGGAGTCATTTAATTCAGTGGACAGGACTTGGCCATGATGATCACATAACTAGAAAGAACATGCTGACATGTTCCTGGGCTTCTTTGTAAGTTGCAGTAAGTTAATGCTACAAAGATAAGTCTAGTTTCATTAATAAACTTCTACCTCATTTTAAATTGAGTATCCACCAGCACAGTCATGGTAACTATAATGTGAGTTTGGAGTAGTAACCAAAAATGCTTCCAAATTTTTTGTCAGAGTAAAAACCAGGGCTCTGAATTCAAAGAGAGTTTGTAACCCATATAATGCCTCCACTATGAGAAAAATCACACTGTACTTTTTTGCTCCATTTTTTTTTCAAAATACCTGTGGTTATAGAGGAATTTTTTTTCCAAAAATAAATCATTTCCCAGAAATTCTTTAAAACATGTTCCTTAAAGCATAGATTCAACATAATCCAAATTTTTAAAATTCACAAAATAGGAAAAAAGCAATCTGTAAATCCTTTAGCTCACATTTTATAACACAAACTATTGATGGTGATTTGTAACAAATTAAAACTATGTCTATATCACAAAACATTTTGAATGCTGATTGAAGTGACCTTTCTATGCTCCAATATTAGGTTCCTACAATACTAACATATATAACTCATTAGCCTGAAGAGCAAACACTTAATTTCCATTCTTTCACAGTGTCTAGTTTAGCTCTTCTCTCATCCTAACCTTGAAACATTTTGTCACTCCCCTTGCCAATCAATACAACCTAAACATTTAGAAAACACAATAAACAAAACGAGAAAGTAAATGGTCAGAACGGTGGGTTTGCATTTGAATAGCCATTGGCAAATCTGTTCTGAAATTTTTTTTTTTTTTTTCTGTTTCTGTTACAATAAACACTGTCCCAAACAGTAAGCATCCCCTGGGCTATAGTTAAAACAGCACTTACCTTGATTTCTTGACACTGCTTCCTTTAATTCTTAAAGCAGATGCACTGGGACAAGAATCCACCAATATATGCTGTAAACTCTGTCGGGAAGGAACTGGCTGCCAGATTCTTAGTGATACCAGAGCTGAGGAGGGTGGGGGGGACCAGCAGAGTCACTGCAGTCTCTGAATGGAGTTATGTCATTGTGGGGCTCTTGTGGTGTGGCATGTTAACACTCTGCTCTCTAACGAAGTGCAGGTGGACATGCTGAGCAACCACAGCCCAGCTCATTCCCTATGGAATGAGGGAGAGATACTTGCTTAACTAGCTCAAATACCATTGCTTTTAACCAGGACTTGAGTCCTGCTCCAGATGAGGCAACTCAGTGAGAAAGTGTCTTTTAGAATCTTTACTTCTGTGGCTGTGGCAACAATTAAGTGTGATTTGTTTGGCCAACTATTATGTTCATCTAAAGTTCTCATATATCATAAACAGAGCAAATAATTTTGAGAAAATGCAAATCAGCATCAGATAAACTAATACCTTCTTGTTCATCACTCTGGGAATCTATATTGATTTACTTGGACTAAATTAAACTTTTGTTAAGATGATAACACATTAGTTTTTAATGTTTGCAAAATGCTTCATAACCACTCTAAAACAAATGACAAATAACAACATTTTCATTTAACTTCTTATGCAAAGGGAATTCTTTTTATGTTATTCAGATCTGGAACTAATCAACAATGTCTTGCCTGTTTCTTATTTTGTGGATTTCCTTTAGGAATTCACCCAAAACCTTACTTGCAGAGAATATTCTGCTGCTTAATGCCAAAAAAGAATTTAAAGAACAGGGAAAAAAGTATAATAAAATATCAAAAGGCAATAATCTTTCATTCTGTCACTCTATGCTAGTAATGTTTTCCTGAAACCAAAAAGTTATTTAAAGATGTAATTTCCCAAGTCCTGGTTTGATAGGTCTTTCATTGTCAGTTCCTGATGCATGCTTTTAGTAAAGAATAGGTCTTCTCAAGTTCTTATCTAGCTCATTTTTTATTATATCAGTTGCATTTATAGGATTTTCCCTTCAAAATATTCACTTTCTCATGTTCATAACAGAACACACAACAAGGTATGTTAATATTGGTTTCCACATTGTAAGTTTCTTTTTTCATTTTAAAATAACAAGAACATTTTTTAAGCTATAAGACCTATGAAAAGTTAAACTCCGTGACCACTATTGCATTTATCCAAAAAAAAAAAAAAAAGAAAAAAGAAAGAAAATCCGAATAAATGCCTTATATTTGAAAGAGATCAATTGAAAAACAAAATAATCTTTTTAGTAACTCATGGAATTGTAACATGATTTACAAGCACAAAATTTGACTTATTTTAAGGAAGTTATTGAAGGTATAAGTTTTATAATAAAGGAAATAAATTTAGAAGGAATTAGGTGGGGAAAGATACTCGAATCATACAACTAAGTGGTCTTGTTATAAGAGGCTTGATAGAGCAACTGCAAACATTAACTTTGAAAGTATTGAATTCTATAATCTTAGATCTTTTTTTTAAGAAATTCCAGCTCTTTATGCCTTAGGAGTTTTCTTTATAAAGCAATAAATATTTTGTGATGTATTTGTAATAGATTTTTAATGCATCAAACTCAATTTAGACCACTGTGAAACTGATACTTTAATTATGTGCTTTGTAAATAACTCAGTACTATGAAGCTGATAAATTGATTAATTTAGCACATTTTAAAGCATATTTGCTAAGTTTATCAGAAAGAAATAAAATTAATTTCATGACATCTTTATTATGTGCTATCATTTTTCCTAGTTTTTTCACATATGTCATATTTAAATTTCATACTTTAAAATTTCTCATAATACATTTTATTTCATATTTTCAGAAGTAGAAACATTCAGAGAGCCTAAGTAATTTGCTCAAAGTCACCTAACAAGTGAATGGAAGAATTTGGAAGACCAAAACCATGAATATTTCCACCCATTGGGCAAAGGGTGACCAGAATGGAGCAGAGCCAAGGTAGTTAATTCTATAGTTTAAAATATTTTATAGGTATTCTTTATGTTGAAAAATGCATAAATATTAAATGGGCAATAAATTTTAAGAAAAGCCAAATGTTAACTAAGTGGTAACTTCCCTGTGCATCCCACAGTCACGGGCCAGGGAACAACCACATCCACACTTCCCAACTTTTGGGTGATGTGTGAACTTTCCATCCTGGCAAATAGAATTCACTGTTTTTTTTTTGCGAGAGCAGGTGTTAGAGGTGAATCTGTTTCATGGGAACACAGAATAAAGTGATTGGGCTGTCTGCCTCAGTCTTGCTACCAGATTCCTTGTCACTTCAGACCATCAAGGACACTGAGGAACATCATAACTATTTAACCCACCTCATTCTAACCCAACCCTGCACTTTCAGAGCCCTCATACCACTTCTGCTCAGGTTTTCCCTTTGCCACTGTCATTCTGCTGGAGATGGGCTTGTCCCAGGCCGGTTGGTAAATGGAAAAGGTAGTCCTAAAACAGGAAAGTAGTAAAGAACCCAGGCTGTGTGGAACAATAGACCAAGTTCTAAATGTTCTCATGAAACTAATGAATGGTTAAAAAAAAAAAAAAGAAATGTATAATCTTGACACTTTGATGTCTACATCTTTACAGTGTGTAGGATGAGATGAACATCAATGCTTCTGGTATCAAAGTACCCCTTTATGTATTGGGCCTTCGCTATAGTGCTTAGCAAGATATAAGTGACTAATACTTCTATATATATTCTATATGAAATGAACCTCAGAGATCATCCATTGGTGATTAAACAAATTCCCCAAAGTTCTGTTGCCATTATGTTTTTTCCATATGTGAAGAGTTAATATGCTTGCAGTGCTCCATCTGAACAAACTGAGACGTTCTTTCTCTTTTTCATGGATAGATGGTATTGCTTCCCTACAGTGTGTATATAGAGATACATGAGTGTATATACAGACATCACTTATCTGAGAGCATGGAGTAATATGAAATACCATGATAAGATGATAAGTCCTTGTTAGAGAAAAAAGTGCTATTTTATTATTTTATACATTGGGATTTCAAACTCAAATTTTGTCTTATTACAGATTTCATAAAAAGCACTTTGTTTTAGTGTGTTTGGTAAATACAGGGTAAAAAATATTAAAATTTTGAGTATATTTGGAAATTTCTTTTGGGGGAAAAGAAGAAATTAATTTTCTAGCACAGAGGTCACTGTGTGTGAGAGAGATACTTTTGAGTGTGTGTGTGAGATATATTTTTGTTTTTACATTTATTTATATACAATGCTTATGGTTTCACACCCATTTTTATATAACAGGAAGTTGTGGATGTTTTTCTATTTCATTAAATATTCTTCTTTAATGTTATTGTTATATGCTACATGAAGTTATGCTACATAGGTTGTACCATAATGTAGTTGTTGGTTTTCAATATTAAACATTGTTTTATAATTTGTAAAGTATTAACACAGATCATGGAATTTTATTCTTTAAATTGGTTGTACATGTTCTATCTATACCACTTATTTCAGTAGATTTATTTTAAATGAAAACACCCTAAGTGGTTTATTTTCAAATGAGATAATAAAGGAATTCATTTTGATTTGTTCTTTCCTCAAATTAATATGACTGTTCTTAGCTTGAGAATTTTATGAACCATGAAAGTGTCTTTCATCTGCATAGTGTTTATCCTCATATAACTACGTGGATTTAAACTCATTCTATGATTACCTCCATTTGTCTTGATATTGGACAAGGATAGTTGTAGAATTTTTATTAATAAAGTGTCTTTTGTTTTTACTAATACATTTGCGTTATAATGGTAAGGTAATATAAATACAATATACTGCAACATTAAACAGCACCCCCTGATATAAGTTAAATGTGCAATGATCCCTCGCCCACCTGGCTATTTAATCCCATTTTCTAGAAGGTATCCCTTTTCAGATTTCATTACTTAAGAAATTTTAGACATATGACATATACACCATAGAATTTGATTTCCTTGACTTTTCAGCATGTAAGGTAGCACGGATAACTCAGCCTTCAGATACCTTCACTTAGGTAGATGCATGATCACTAGTCTGTTTTGGGGAGAAATAATCTCTCCTTGCATTCTCCTCCTCACTTCTGCATCCTGAATTTTTCACATGCAATTCATATATTACATATTTTGCTATTTCAATACATATAACTCTACATCATATTTTACATATTTACAGAGTATGACCATGTGGGTATCTCATAACTAATCTATGCTCTCATTTGATGGTAACTGTTACAGTGGTTTCAAGGACTTTGAGTTTTCAAAATTATTTCATTATTATGGCATTTAGTACTATAATGAACACATTATGTACAGCAATGCAATATAGCTTTAGGGGAATTCCAAAGGTGAGAAGACTTTCTGGAGAATGATTTATACTTATTTTAATATTTTGTAATGATTCCTTATTCATTTACAGAATGTTCTGATTATTACCGATCAGTGGTACATGAGACACAGTGTACCATTTGATACTGTAGAACCTTCATTCAAGAAAATTGAACATGGCTATGTTTAGAATTTTTGAGATCCCATTTTATTTCCTAAATAATTTCTGGTAAAATTAATAATTTATTTTATTTTTGCTTAATATATAAAAATTATAGGAGTTCAGTTTGATATTTCAACATATGCCTACAGAAAGAAATGATCAAATCAATAATTAACATTTCCCTCTTCCCATCATTTCTTTATGTTTGGAGGCTTTCAGTCACTCTTCTCTGGAGTTTATATAATAAGTAATAGGTTATTATAAAGTGTGGTCATCCCAGTGTGCTGTAGAATGCTGGAACTTATTCTTTTTATCTGACTGTGTTTTGGTACCCATTTTCCAACATCCCTTCATATCATAGTGGAATATTATTAACTATGAAGAATGAAATCCTATCATTTACAGAAAAATGGATGGAACTGGAAGACATATTTTCTGTGAAATAGTTCAGGTAGAATGACAAGTTCTGCATGTTCTCTCTGAGAGACGAAAGCCAACCTCCCTTCGTCACTACAGAACTTTAGGTTTATAAGACCTTGTAGGATCTGAGAGTGTATAGTGTGTGAGCTCCTTGTTACCATTTTCTTCCTCCTTTTCCTTACACTTCAATGTTCTGCCCCACCCTGTGCCCAGACTGTTGCTACTTCAGGGCAGTTACCATCTGTCTTCTCTAACTGAAAGGCTCATTCCACATTCTTGTACTACTCAAATATTTTTTTCATATAATTTTAATATTCATTAAAAATTATTCCTATTTTGAGAACTCTGAGGATATATTTGAGGGTTCATCTTTCATTAGCTACTATACTCAATATTAAAAGAGATGTTGCATTTAAATAATTGCTTAAGATACAATAATAAATACATTTCATGTTAGCATAAATGATATTTTTGTAAAAATATCTAATTTTTTTTTAAAAAGCCTAGTGAAGAGTGGAATATATAAGAATTTTCTAATATATTTGCAAATCTACTGTATGTATGGATCAATAGAAGTGAGTCAGATTCTTATATCTACTTTCTTATTCAATTTGTTGTGATGTTACATTGTCTGATGCATATGAAGAAAATATCACCCTATAAAAATATATAATTGGGTAAACAAATATATGAATAATTTTTTAGGCAATTAAAAATACTCTTCCTCAATCAGGCATCTAAACTCAAAATGAGGTAGTTTTTTAAAGGTTATTTAAAATATGGAACCTAAATCATACTGATGATTAAATCAAATCAAGTTACATCCACTCTGATTTCTAAAATCTTAATTTTTGCTTGAAAGCTCAGGTTTTGTCAAATATTGTCTGCTATTTTCTTTGAAGTCAAAGATGCACTTTGATTTCTGAGAATATTTTTATCAAATACCTTAATCTGATAAATTGTAGGTTGTATGCCAGTCACATTTTTAATTTAAAAATGATGTCTCATAAAACAAATATTGCTAGTTCTTGCAGAGTTACCCATAGATATTTTCAAGTAAGGAGAATTTTTTTGCAGATGTGTCATTAGCTGTCTACACATTTTGGATATACCTTTACTTTGATGAATTCACTTTGATGAATATCATTGGTAAGTGGCTGACTGATTTCTTGTATTGACTTTGCATCCGCAGTGCAATCCTAGTCTCTTCCATTTTTGTAAATACTTCCCAATGGCTTTTTCATTTCTAGTTTGAATTTTTTTTTTCCAGAACATTGCTTCTGACTCTCAACATCTCTAATTTTCAGATAAATGTTTATAGATATTTGTTTCATAATGAAAAAGTGTAATTGGATTTGAATGTGATCACACTGATTTTGGAGAAGCTGACATCTTTATAATATTAGGTTTCAATACCCAAAGAGAGAGTGTCTTAGTATTTCTGTATGTGTGTTTGTGTATGTGTGTGTGTGTTTATCTGAATCTGAGTAATAAATTTACATTTGAAAATTCCACATTATGAGATTCATGGGAGAGTATAGATCCTCCGAGTATCAGAGAATTTAAAATCTCTTCTGTCTTTTCTTCAGATGCAGTTTATTCCAGATTACCTTGGTTTCAATCAATGAATGGAGGTAATCTAGAAAACATAATTCTATAAGCAATGCCAATAGAGTTTTCAATTTCCTTGTATAAGATAAGCAGGAAAGAATCAAACTTCCCTTTATTCTAAAAGAAAGCAGGTAAATCACAAGACATACACGTTTATCATTTTTTTTTCCTTGAGTAAAAAGTTCAAGCCTAGAAATTTCTCTAAGAAGGATCTACAGCTCTCCTAACAGATAAACTCCACTCTGAAGCACATCCTCCAGATGTCATGGTTTATATAAGCCTATTATTATATATATAATGATTGCACATAGCCCACGATATAATTTAAGTGAAATAGGAAGACATGCACTGTATCATTTCAAATATGAAAATTAAAAAACAAAACACATAAAGTGGATACTACATTTACTAAAAATAGAAAGTAATAACATCCCTTCTTCTGTGTATTCCCTTCTTCTGTGCCCCAATAATCAGTGTAAGTGTCTTTAGTGAATACATTGTAGTAAATACATTGAAAGCATGCCATGATTTATGTACTCTTTGATCTTGGGCAATTTATTTAGCTTCAATGTGTTCATCTATAAAATGGGCATTAGAGGCTGCGGATGTGGCTCAAGCGGTAGCGCGCTCGCCTGGCATGCGTGCGGGCCCAGGTTCGATCCTCAGCACCACATAAAATGGGTATTATCATAGTGGCATATTAATGAAATTATGAGCATAGTAATAAAAAATTAACTTTGTAAGCTTTAAGGAGTCAATGCAGGTAAATTATTAGAAGAATTCTTGCACAGCGGGAGCATTCAGCATCAGTTGCTATTATTGTGACAGAGGTCCTCCGCTTTCAGCATGATCGAGGAGGGACAAGGAAGGCAGTGCATAGCACACAAACAGCAAGCTCTCTGAGATGTGATCTTTGTTTCTTTCTCTTCTGTTGTCTGCTATGCAACTCTCTCTTTCTATATATATATATATATATATATATATATATAAAATACTTCTCATTTTCCATATTTGCAAACTAGGGTTAATTACCTCTCTCATGGAAATGTTTAATAGCAAATGAGGTGATACTTCAAAGTACTTAAGAAATTGATGGTGTTTAGTAATTTATTTTTGTAAGACAAAACATAAAATAGGCTAATATTTCTATTAATAACTTATATTAAGATATCTTAAAAGGTGCAAAGCCAAATAAAATGATAAATTTATTATAAGTGTTAAAAAATAAAATAAGAAAGAAACAATGAAAAGAGACTACTGACAGTTTCTAACCTCCAGTATTTT